>NC_053395.1:98544961-98575896 GCF_905171765.1 Bufo bufo
TATATTACCAAATATATTTATATATATATATATATATATATATATAGAAACGAAGAAAGGACAGCACTCCAAGTAAAATATGATGGTCTTTAATCACCCATGTAGATGGCAACGTTTCGGCTCCAAACAAGAGCCTTTCTCAAGCAATGAACACACTGTATGCTGGGGTATATATAGTCCAACCCCCATTACAACATAATACAATCAATCAACAATAAAGCATATAATTAACAGTGCAAAAGTGTATAAATAATATCCATACTTAAATACAATTGTGTAATATCCTTAAATAGGGGATGCCATAAAAATGCATCCAAAATATAATAAATAGTGTATATATTATAACCTAAAAGGAAATAATTGGTGATAAAAAACAGGTGTATGTATTAGTGCAAAAATTAGGAACGATGATGCTGCAAAGAAAGAGGAAAAAGTGTTCACATACCCAGCGCCGTCCATCGCACCAAGCATGTCACATGTCGAGCAAATCGGCGTCAGGAAATAGGTAATGCGCAGACGCCAACCGCGTCCTGTCATGGCGTGACGTCACTAGCATTGGTTGCCAAGACACGCGCACAGACATGCGCAATATCGCCGGGAAGCTCAGTCGGCCATATTATGAAAGGTCATTACGTCCCACATGCCCATATGTATGCGCATGTCCATGTAAGTATAGACAGGACAGCGCAACACGGAAATACAAGCCGTGTTATACAATATGTATATACAGGGGAGGGGGAAGGGGGCGGGGGGGAGGGGGCAGGGCAGGACACTGTATCACAAAGTAGCACAGATCCCACCAACTAGGGGAAAATAGCGGAGATCTCAACATCAATGTCGCGATCCTCACCAATATCACCCATAGATCTCCCACAAACCAAACATGTATCGATATACCGCAGTGTAGACTGACACAGAATATAAATAATAGTGAGTTAGCCAGATCGAAATTACACATCGTAATAAGGGCACTCTTGTAGATAAATAAGGACATGTGGGTACAATGTACGTGCACCAGGTACGTCACACATCCTGTTTCCGCAGCATCATTGGAATCTGTGAATATAAAAAAGAAAAAGAATTAGAAACATGGCTTAGTAGTGTTCAAAAATAAACTATGTAGCACAAGTAGAGACGGCGCATATCACATAAAGAGGGCAAACAACTCATTTAAACATAAATCCCCGGATTGTAATCCACATTGAGTCCATTGGGTCTCAAACTGTTAAGGGTGTAGATCCAGAGGAGCTCTCTCTTTTTGAGAATCCGTACCCTGTTCCCCCCACGTCTGGGCATGGGTACATGATCAATGGCCCAACATTTCAGATCTTTTTCAGAGTGTTTAAATTCCGTGAAATGTTTGGCAACTGGGAGGTCCTTTCTCTTTTTACGAATGGACAAGCGGTGATTGTTGAGCCGCATCTTAAGTTCAGTTGAAGTTTCACCCACATACAATAACTTACATGGACAGATCAAGACATAAACCACGTAACAGGAATTGCATGTGAGGTGAAAACGAATAGGGTGAACAACTCCGGTGACAGGATGAATGAAAGCACTGCCTCTACCCATATATTTACAGTCGGTGCAGCACAGGCAGGGAAAACTACCCTTGCCCAGTGTAGTTAGTGCAGTTTGTACTGACCTAGATTTAGGGCCAATATCCGCTCTAACTAGTTGATCCCGTAGGCTTCTAGACCTACAATAAGAGAATAGGGGGGGAGATCTGAATTCCTGGATCTCACTATGGCAGCCCCCCAAAATGCCCCAATGCCGCTTAATAATACAGTTAATCTCTTCACTTTGTTCCGTAAATTTGGAAATGAAAGGAATCCGAGTCAAGGATCCTTCAGATGACTTCCTTTTTAGAAGACTATTCCTATCCAAATCACGGACCTTGTTCATGTGAGAATCCAACAATTTAGTAGGGTAACCCCTTTTTTTGAATTTGACGGCCATATTGTTTAAGGAGGAATCTAGTTTGTTAGGCTCAGAAACAATTCGTTTAACCCTAAGAAATTGTGAAAAGGGTAAGTACTTAAGTATGTTACGTGGATGACCACTATTATAACAGAGCAGGGTATTTTTATCAGTTGGTTTGGTATAGAGCTGAGTGTGTATCCCGCTCTCGCCAAACGTAACAGTGGTATCAAGAAACTGCAGTTCAGTTTCCGAATGGATTAACGTGAACTGCAGATCCCTGTCAACACCGTTTAGAAACCGAAATTCAAGTAACTGGGTGACACTACCAGTCCATATGAGGAAGATGTCGTCGATGTATCTCCACCACCGCAGCAATTGGCTGCGGTGGTGTGACACATAGACGACATCCTCCTCAAAGCATCTCATAAAGATATTGGCGTAGGTAGGTGCCACATTAGATCCCATAGCCACGCCCCTTTTTTGTTGGAAAAAGGTGTCTTGGAACATGAAATAATTGTGTCTCAAGACTATCTGCAATAGATCAATGATGAGTTGCCTAGCAGCCACTGTGTAGGGTGAAGTGTCAAGCATGCGGGAAATGGCATCAATACCTAGATCATGACTGATAGAGGTATATAGTGAAGTGACGTCAAAAGACGCCAGATGGACCTCATGGACACCGGTAAAATCAATCTCCCTCAACTTGCATAGGAAGTCGGTCGTATCTTGTACATACGACTCAGCCCCTATTGCAAATTCATGTAAAACCTTATCCAGAAAAATAGCAATGCAACTAAAGATGGAGTCCGACCCGGAGACGATAGGTCGTCCGGGAGGATCAATAAGGGACTTGTGCACTTTCGGAAGTATATATAGAACCGGGGTCACCGGATGATCTACAGTGAGAAAAGTGCACAGGTCCTCATCGATAGTGCCCGCCAACATAGCGTCTGCCAAACATCTCTGGATAAGTTTAGCGATCTGGAATTTAGGATCACATTGAAGTACAGAATAAACATTGATATCATCCAGCTGACGCTGAATCTCCGCCACATATTTACCGGTGTCCATGATGACCACTGCGCCACCCTTGTCCGCAGGCTTGACCGTCAGTGAAGAGTCTTTCCTTAATTGATCTAGCGCTTCAATTTCAGATTTGGATAAATTAGGATGTTTGAAGGCAACATTATCACATCTCAATCTATAAGCAGAGACATCAGACTTAACTGCAGTAATAAATGCATCAATCGAGGCCTCATTGGTGCATGGAGTAAAACTACTTTTCAGAGACAGATCGAGGCGGCCCAGGGAGAACTCGCTAGCCTGAGGCGCCGTGATCCGTGTCCTAGAGTTAAACCACAGTTTAAGCTTAATCCTGCGAAAAAAAGCATGAAGGTCAGTGTCCAGTTCAAACCAATTAGGTACAGACATAGGGCAGAACGAAAGTCCTTTATTCAGGACACTCACTTGAGCCAAAGTGAGCGTCCTGGATGACAAGTTGATCACTGTCACCTCCTCTTGTTCACCAGTGACTTTGTGGTCTGTGCTCTGGTTTTGTTGATTTTGGGCTTGACCGGTTCTGCGGTGTCGACGACCCCCTCTTCTGGTCCGCCCACGTCTCTCTTTTCTGGATCCGTACTGTTCCCTAAAAAAGGGAAAGATAAAGTGGAGGTAGCGGGTGTATTTCTTTTCTTTCTCCTGGGATCTTTATAATTGAAATTGCCACTATCAGACTGCCAGGTGTAAACAGCATCTTTCTTGTAATCCTCGGAGTCACGATTCCACTTTGACCTTTTTCCTTCCTCCAGCTCCAATTTGGTTCGTGTAACATGCACACCAACGTTATCGCTGAACAGCGAATACTCCTCAGCGGACATAGCTGACCGTAATGTATGTTCAATATCCGCCGTATCAGAAGCAATAGTAATTAATTCATGCTGGAGGTACTGAATGTTCAATAGAATAAAGTCAAGGGAATACCTATTCGATAAGGCCTCAAATTTTTTGCAAAACAAAGCATTGTTGGCAAATAGATTAGGTCTCAGATTAGACCTCATACCACGTGGGATCCTTTGTACCTTGAAGTATTCCCCAAGTGTAGTCATGTGTAATTGAAGAGAGGCTGTCTTTTTAGACAAAAATTCATATCTTCTTCTCAGTTCAGGAATAGAAGGGGTGTTCAAAAAAGCAGCATCTCCCCCAATATCATGCAATATGCGATCCGTCTCCTCCTGGGAGTACATAGAACCACATGGATAGTCGGTCTCAGCCATAGTATAAGATTTAAAATGTCCAAAGGTGAACTGCCGTGCTCAGCCACTCCAGCAATATATCAAAAAAGGAAGAAGGTGGCGGCACTGGAAACAGACAAAAATGGGTGCTATGTCCAGGGATATTGCTGCTTACCCCAGATGAACAGAAACGAAGAAAGGACAGCACTCCAAGTAAAATATGATGGTCTTTAATCACCCATGTAGATGGCAACGTTTCGGCTCCAAACAAGAGCCTTTCTCAAGCAATGAACACACTGTATGCTGGGGTATATATAGTCCAACCCCCATTACAACATAATACAATCAATCAACAATAAAGCATATAATTAACAGTGCAAAAGTGTATAAATAATATCCATACTTAAATACAATTGTGTAATATCCTTAAATAGGGGATGCCATAAAAATGCATCCAAAATATAATAAATAGTGTATATATTATAACCTAAAAGGAAATAATTGGTGATAAAAAACAGGTGTATGTATTAGTGCAAAAATTAGGAACGATGATGCTGCAAAGAAAGAGGAAAAAGTGTTCACATACCCAGCGCCGTCCATCGCACCAAGCATGTCACATGTCGAGCAAATCGGCGTCAGGAAATAGGTAATGCGCAGACGCCAACCGCGTCCTGTCATGGCGTGACGTCACTAGCATTGGTTGCCAAGACACGCGCACAGACATGCGCATTATCGCCGGGAAGCTCAGTCGGCCATATTATGAAAGGTCATTACGTCCCACATGCCCATATGTATGCGCATGTCCATGTAAGTATAGACAGGACAGCGCAACACGGAAATACAAGCCGTGTTATACAATATGTATATACAGGGGAGGGGGAAGGGGGCGGGGGGGAGGGGGCAGGGCAGGACACTGTATCACAAAGTAGCACAGATCCCACCAACTAGGGGAAAATAGCGGAGATCTCAACATCAATGTCGCGATCCTCACCAATATCACCCATAGATCTCCCACAAACCAAACATGTATCGATATACCGCAGTGTAGACTGACACAGAATATAAATAATAGTGAGTTAGCCAGATCGAAATTACACATCGTAATAAGGGCACTCTTGTAGATAAATAAGGACATGTGGGTACAATGTACGTGCACCAGGTACGTCACACATCCTGTTTCCGCAGCATCATTGGAATCTGTATATTCACAGATTCCAATGATGCTGCGGAAACAGGATGTGTGACGTACCTGGTGCACGTACATTGTACCCACATGTCCTTATTTATCTACAAGAGTGCCCTTATTACGATGTGTAATTTCGATCTGGCTAACTCACTATTATTTATATTCTGTGTCAGTCTACACTGCGGTATATCGATACATGTTTGGTTTGTGGGAGATCTATGGGTGATATTGGTGAGGATCGCGACATTGATGTTGAGATCTCCGCTATTTTCCCCTAGTTGGTGGGATCTGTGCTACTTTGTGATACAGTGTCCTGCCCTGCCCCCTCCCCCCCCGCCCCCTTCCCCCTCCCCTGTATATACATATTGTATAACACGGCTTGTATTTCCGTGTTGCGCTGTCCTGTCTATACTTACATGGACATGCGCATACATATGGGCATGTGGGACGTAATGACCTTTCATAATATGGCCGACTGAGCTTCCCGGCGATAATGCGCATGTCTGTGCGCGTGTCTTGGCAACCAATGCTAGTGACGTCACGCCATGACAGGACGCGGTTGGCGTCTGCGCATTACCTATTTCCTGACGCCGATTTGCTCGACATGTGACATGCTTGGTGCGATGGACGGCGCTGGGTATGTGAACACTTTTTCCTCTTTCTTTGCAGCATCATCGTTCCTAATTTTTGCACTAATACATACACCTGTTTTTTATCACCAATTATTTCCTTTTAGGTTATAATATATACACTATTTATTATATTTTGGATGCATTTTTATGGCATCCCCTATTTAAGGATATTACACAATTGTATTTAAGTATGGATATTATTTATACACTTTTGCACTGTTAATTATATGCTTTATTGTTGATTGATTGTATTATGTTGTAATGGGGGTTGGACTATATATACCCCAGCATACAGTGTGTTCATTGCTTGAGAAAGGCTCTTGTTTGGAGCCGAAACGTTGCCATCTACATGGGTGATTAAAGACCATCATATTTTACTTGGAGTGCTGTCCTTTCTTCGTTTCTGTTCATCTGGGGTAAGCAGCAATATCCCTGGACATAGCACCCATTTTTGTCTGTTTCCAGTGCCGCCACCTTCTTCCTTTTTTGATATATTGCTGGAGTGGCTGAGCACGGCAGTTCACCTTTGGACATTTTAAATCTTATACTATGGCTGAGACCGACTATCCATGTGGTTCTATGTACTCCCAGGAGGAGACGGATCGCATATTGCATGATATTGGGGGAGATGCTGCTTTTTTGAACACCCCTTCTATTCCTGAACTGAGAAGAAGATATGAATTTTTGTCTAAAAAGACAGCCTCTCTTCAATTACACATGACTACACTTGGGGAATACTTCAAGGTACAAAGGATCCCACGTGGTATGAGGTCTAATCTGAGACCTAATCTATTTGCCAACAATGCTTTGTTTTGCAAAAAATTTGAGGCCTTATCGAATAGGTATTCCCTTGACTTTATTCTATTGAACATTCAGTACCTCCAGCATGAATTAATTACTATTGCTTCTGATACGGCGGATATTGAACATACATTACGGTCAGCTATGTCCGCTGAGGAGTATTCGCTGTTCAGCGATAACGTTGGTGTGCATGTTACACGAACCAAATTGGAGCTGGAGGAAGGAAAAAGGTCAAAGTGGAATCGTGACTCCGAGGATTACAAGAAAGATGCTGTTTACACCTGGCAGTCTGATAGTGGCAATTTCAATTATAAAGATCCCAGGAGAAAGAAAAGAAATACACCCGCTACCTCCACTTTATCTTTCCCTTTTTTAGGGAACAGTACGGATCCAGAAAAGAGAGACGTGGGCGGACCAGAAGAGGGGGTCGTCGACACCGCAGAACCGGTCAAGCCCAAAATCAACAAAACCAGAGCACAGACCACAAAGTCACTGGTGAACAAGAGGAGGTGACAGTGATCAACTTGTCATCCAGGACGCTCACTTTGGCTCAAGTGAGTGTCCTGAATAAAGGACTTTCGTTCTGCCCTATGTCTGTACCTAATTGGTTTGAACTGGACACTGACCTTCATGCTTTTTTTCGCAGGATTAAGCTTAAACTGTGGTTTAACTCTAGGACACGGATCACGGCGCCTCAGGCTAGCGAGTTCTCCCTGGGCCGCCTCGATCTGTCTCTGAAAAGTAGTTTTACTCCATGCACCAATGAGGCCTCGATTGATGCATTTATTACTGCAGTTAAGTCTGATGTCTCTGCTTATAGATTGAGATGTGATAATGTTGCCTTCAAACATCCTAATTTATCCAAATCTGAAATTGAAGCGCTAGATCAATTAAGGAAAGACTCTTCACTGACGGTCAAGCCTGCGGACAAGGGTGGCGCAGTGGTCATCATGGACACCGGTAAATATGTGGCGGAGATTCAGCGTCAGCTGGATGATATCAATGTTTATTCTGTACTTCAATGTGATCCTAAATTCCAGATCGCTAAACTTATCCAGAGATGTTTGGCAGACGCTATGTTGGCGGGCACTATCGATGAGGACCTGTGCACTTTTCTCACTGTAGATCATCCGGTGACCCCGGTTCTATATATACTTCCGAAAGTGCACAAGTCCCTTATTGATCCTCCCGGACGACCTATCGTCTCCGGGTCGGACTCCATCTTTAGTTGCATTGCTATTTTTCTGGATAAGGTTTTACATGAATTTGCAATAGGGGCTGAGTCGTATGTACAAGATACGACCGACTTCCTATGCAAGTTGAGGGAGATTGATTTTACCGGTGTCCATGAGGTCCATCTGGCGTCTTTTGACGTCACTTCACTATATACCTCTATCAGTCATGATCTAGGTATTGATGCCATTTCCCGCATGCTTGACACTTCACCCTACACAGTGGCTGCTAGGCAACTCATCATTGATCTATTGCAGATAGTCTTGAGACACAATTATTTCATGTTCCAAGACACCTTTTTCCAACAAAAAAGGGGCGTGGCTATGGGATCTAATGTGGCACCTACCTACGCCAATATCTTTATGAGATGCTTTGAGGAGGATGTCGTCTATGTGTCACACCACCGCAGCCAATTGCTGCGGTGGTGGAGATACATCGACGACATCTTCCTCATATGGACTGGTAGTGTCACCCAGTTACTTGAATTTCATCGGTTTCTAAACGGTGTTGACAGGGATCTGCAGTTCACGTTAATCCATTCGGAAACTGAACTGCAGTTTCTTGATACCACTGTTACGTTTGGCGAGAGCGGGATACACACTCAGCTCTATACCAAACCAACTGATAAAAATACCCTGCTCTGTTATAATAGTGGTCATCCACGTAACATACTTAAGTACTTACCCTTTTCACAATTTCTTAGGGTTAAACGAATTGTTTCTGAGCCTAACAAACTAGATTCCTCCTTAAACAATATGGCCGTCAAATTCAAAAAAAGGGGTTACCCTACTAAATTGTTGGATTCTCACATGAACAAGGTCCGTGATTTGGATAGGAATAGTCTTCTAAAAAGGAAGTCATCTGAAGGATCCTTGACTCGGATTCCTTTCATTTCCAAATTTACGGAACAAAGTGAAGAGATTAACTGTATTATTAAGCGGCATTGGGGCATTTTGGGGGGCTGCCATAGTGAGATCCAGGAATTCAGATCTCCCCCCCTATTCTCTTATTGTAGGTCTAGAAGCCTACGGGATCAACTAGTTAGAGCGGATATTGGCCCTAAATCTAGGTCAGTACAAACTGCACTAACTACACTGGGCAAGGGTAGTTTTCCCTGCCTGTGCTGCACCGACTGTAAATATATGGGTAGAGGCAGTGCTTTCATTCATCCTGTCACCGGAGTTGTTCACCCTATTCGTTTTCACCTCACATGCAATTCCTGTTACGTGGTTTATGTCTTGATCTGTCCATGTAAGTTATTGTATGTGGGTGAAACTTCAACTGAACTTAAGATGCGGCTCAACAATCACCGCTTGTCCATTCGTAAAAAGAGAAAGGACCTCCCAGTTGCCAAACATTTCACGGAATTTAAACACTCTGAAAAAGATCTGAAATGTTGGGCCATTGATCATGTACCCATGCCCAGACGTGGGGGGAACAGGGTACGGATTCTCAAAAAGAGAGAGCTCCTCTGGATCTACACCCTTAACAGTTTGAGACCCAATGGACTCAATGTGGATTACAATCCGGGGATTTATGTTTAAATGAGTTGTTTGCCCTCTTTATGTGATATGCGCCGTCTCTACTTGTGCTACATAGTTTATTTTTGAACACTACTAAGCCATGTTTCTAATTCTTTTTCTTTTTTATATTCACAGATTCCAATGATGCTGCGGAAACAGGATGTGTGACGTACCTGGTGCACGTACATTGTACCCACATGTCCTTATTTATCTACAAGAGTGCCCTTATTACGATGTGTAATTTCGATCTGGCTAACTCACTATTATTTATATTCTGTGTCAGTCTACACTGCGGTATATCGATACATGTTTGGTTTGTGGGAGATCTATGGGTGATATTGGTGAGGATCGCGACATTGATGTTGAGATCTCCGCTATTTTCCCCTAGTTGGTGGGATCTGTGCTACTTTGTGATACAGTGTCCTGCCCTGCCCCCTCCCCCCCCGCCCCCTTCCCCCTCCCCTGTATATACATATTGTATAACACGGCTTGTATTTCCGTGTTGCGCTGTCCTGTCTATACTTACATGGACATGCGCATACATATGGGCATGTGGGACGTAATGACCTTTCATAATATGGCCGACTGAGCTTCCCGGCGATAATGCGCATGTCTGTGCGCGTGTCTTGGCAACCAATGCTAGTGACGTCACGCCATGACAGGACGCGGTTGGCGTCTGCGCATTACCTATTTCCTGACGCCGATTTGCTCGACATGTGACATGCTTGGTGCGATGGACGGCGCTGGGTATGTGAACACTTTTTCCTCTTTCTTTGCAGCATCATCGTTCCTAATTTTTGCACTAATACATACACCTGTTTTTTATCACCAATTATTTCCTTTTAGGTTATAATATATACACTATTTATTATATTTTGGATGCATTTTTATGGCATCCCCTATTTAAGGATATTACACAATTGTATTTAAGTATGGATATTATTTATACACTTTTGCACTGTTAATTATATGCTTTATTGTTGATTGATTGTATTATGTTGTAATGGGGGTTGGACTATATATACCCCAGCATACAGTGTGTTCATTTCTTGAGAAAGGCTCTTGTTTGGAGCCGAAACGTTGCCATCTACATGGGTGATTAAAGACCATCATATTTTACTTGGAGTGCTGTCCTTTCTTCGTTTCTGTTCATCTGGGGTAAGCAGCAATATCCCTGGACATAGCACCCATTTTTGTCTGTTTCCAGTGCCGCCACCTTCTTCCTTTTTTTTATATATATATATATATATATTTGTTTTTATTATATACAGTACAGACCAAAAGTTTGGACACACCTTCTCATTCAAAGAGTTTTCTTTATTTTCATGACTATGAAGGCATCAAAACTATGAATTAACACATGTGGAATTATATACATAATAAACAAATGGGAAACAACTGAAAATATGTCATATTCTAGGTTCTTCAAAGTAGCCACCTTTTGCTTTGATTACTGCTTTGCACACTCTTGGCATTCTCTTGATGAGCTTCAAGAGGTAGTCCCCTGAAATGGTCTTCCAACAGTCTTGAAGGAGTTCCCAGAGATGCTTAGCACTTGTTGGCCCTTTTGCCTTCACTCTGCGGTCCAGCTCACCCCAAACCATCTCGATTGGGTTCAGGTCCGGTGATTGTGGAGGCAAGGTCATCTGGCGCAGCACCCCATCACTCTCCTTCATGGTCAAATAGCCCTTACTTTCAAAGTTTTCCCAATTTTTCGGCTGACTGACTGACCTTCATTTCTTAAAGTAATGATGGGCACTCGTTTTTCTTTACTTAGCTGCTTTTTTCTTGCCATAATACAAATTCTAACAGTCTATTCAGTAGGACTATCAGCTGTGTATCCACCTGACTTCTCCTCAACGCAACTGATGGTCCCAACCCCATTTATAAGGCAAGAAATCCCACTTATTAAACCTGACAGGGCACACCTGTGAAGTGAAAACCATTTCAGGGGACTACCTCTTGAAGCTCATCAAGAGAATGCCAAGAGTGTGCAAAGCAGTAATCAAAGCAAAAGGTGGCTAATTTGAAGAACCTAGAATATGACATATTTTCAGTTGTTTCACACTTGTTTGTTATGTATATAATTCCACATGTGTTAATTCATAGTTTTGATGTCTTCAGTGTGAATCTACAATTTTCATAGTCATGAAAATAAAGAAAACTCTTTGAATGAGAAGGTGTGTCCAAACTTTTGGTCTGTACTGTATATGTTTCCTTAAATATCTATTAGAGTGCTTTGGCATCTATTTTTTATCTAAAGTGTACTTTTATGATTTTTTTTGTATATAATTATTTTTTATTTTTCTTCTATTAGCCTTATTCCTCTCATACTGACGTATATACTTTATTTTAGTTACATGTTTAAAAATAGTTGGACAGTTATTTTTAGTTCTTATCCACTCTATTATCATTTCTTTCTAATATAGATACTTAGGCTCTGTATGGCTTTCCGAAGTATAGAACATCCAAGCCTCTCTTTCATTAGCGTTCCATTGACAGGAACCTTTAGCTAACTTCGCCCCTCCTGGTATCTGCGGCTCATATGCCGGAAACCCGGACATAGCCCGAGGTGGAACGCACTTCCGGCTTATGCGTTCCACAAACCGGAACTACAGTCTCCGCCTGCCCGCGGCCCCATAAGTAACATTCTCCTGTTCCCCCTATGTATTTTAACAGGGCCGACATTTGTACCATCCATTATGTACTATACATTCTGTGCATATAATCATCTGTTTGTTTTGTTATCTCTTTTCTTTTGTTAGCGACGTCACTTCCGGGACCGGAAGTGACAGTGACGAATTTTCTGGCGCCAAAAACGCCTTTTGTTTAAATGAGTGCCATATGCTATATTTATATGTGTGTTTCATAAAATACTCTGTATTTGTTTAATACCTTCACTGAACCTTGCTCCTGAGGAAGGGGTCTGTCATTCCCCGAAACGCGTTGAGCTTACCTGAATACTTTTTAGCGTTTCCCCTTATGATACTATCTACCAGATGTCAGATGGTCTAATCATATGGATATTGAATACTAATGCTTCTCCTTTTTATTGGTAAGGGGTACTTACTTACTTCCAGTTCTTATTAATAAGTGTACAAAGCCCCCTATCTTATTGTATGTATCTTTTACGTATTTTATATTCCCTTATATATATTTTATACTTAGTGCATATCTCTTATATACATAATTTGGTAGCAGCTAGGCGCCACTTGGTGATTTTTTTCTCTTTCCTTTACTGTATTGTCACTATATAGCACTTCTGCTTATAGTTTATCACCTACGGCTGCCCTGCTCTTTCTTAGCTTCCCATCTGTCATTTTTATCTGTACCCAGGATATTTTTCTTCTATTTGTCATACACTTTTCTCTACTTTGGCCTTTACCCCTGGCGCCCTGCGTGTGTATCCTACATCTCCTTTCACAGGAGTCCAGGATTAACCCTCTCCTTTTCTTTCCTAACCGTGACACGCAGACCCATATTTTGGACCCAGGCGTTTGGCCCACTTAGTAGGGTGCTTGGATGCCATGTGGCGGATTATGCTGGTGGTGGTGAGGTTGCTAGCGCTCATGCCTCGGCTCATTTTGGTACGGCACAGGTTGCAAACTACCACTCTTTTGTCCTCTGCATTTTCCTCAAAAAAGCACCATACTGCAGAACACCTACCCCTTGCTAAGGTTGATTTACGCATGGGGGTGATCGGTGTAACGGTTGCGGGCTTGTTTGGTGTGGGTCGACTTCTCCCTTTCGCAACCCCACTGCCTCTTCCAGCCTGTTGCGGTGCTGCGGATCCCTCCCCCTCTGTACAGTCCTCGCTCGGCTTTTCACCTTCCTATGTTGGGTCAATGACCTTATCGTCCAACACCTACTCTTCCACTTCCTCACTCTGATCATCCTCCTGTCTTGACCTAACCACAACCTCAGTGATTGACAACTGTGTCCCATCGTCATCCACCTCGTGAACACCTCTTCTCATATTCTTGAGACTGTGAAGGCTCAAGAGGTTGGGAATCAGGGCACAATATCTCAGGTCCCTCTTCAAGTATGCTGGCCGCAAGGGCCAAATCTAATAGTGGAGCGGAAAAGAGCTCCTGGGAATATCAGAGTGTGGGATCACTCGTTTGGCAGGCCTCTCCATGGTGGGATTAAGGATGATCTGAGCTAGGAGTTGGCTGACCAGACTCTTGGCTACAGAGACTGGACTTGGTGGAAGAGAGGGTGGGGCTTAGCTGACTGGAAGCATTATCGTCAGCAAGCCAACTGACCAACTGTTCTCACTGGTCTGACTTGGACAGTGTTGTCGTGCGCCGCCTAGATAAGTTGGACATGAAGCTGGGTACAGCTTTATTACTTTATTTTTTTTGGTGCACTGGGAGCAGGCACAGTTTCATTGCACCCAGTGCCATGACCTCTGCCTGAACCATCAGTATAACGCCCACTTCCCCGTCCCTTCGTGCTGGGCTTCTTGATATTTAGGGATTTTTTACTGGTTGTGACACTGTTTTTTTTACTGTCCACAAAAGACAGTTTTCAGATACAGGGCAGTATATGACACAGAACAGCACATATTTTGGACAGTTTTTTAGCCACAGATTATTGTAATCTGCAGTACAGACACTGTTTTATGATGTTTAAATTTATGACTATTATTCACAATATATGGGCCTCAAGTGCACAGACGGTAAAGAAATGCAATGGACTATGCAATGCACTGCGATTTACGTTTTAAACCGCAGACTAGAAAACTGGGTGCTGATTTAGTGAAATGTGTATATATACACTGATTTTCAATTTCTCCAAATACTGTCCTGATCAAAAGTTTAAGACCACTTGAAAAATGGCAAAAAATCATATTTTACATTGTTGGATCTTAACAAGGTTCCAAGTAGAGCTTCAACATGCAACAAGAAGAAATGAGAGTGAGACAAAAAAAAATTTGAGCATTCAATTAATTGAAAATAACGATTAAACTGAAACAGGCTGTTTTTCAGCTGATCCAAATTTTAGGACCACATGCCTTTAAAAGGCCAAATCTGTGCAAAGATGTGGATTCATTGTTATTTTCTGTCAAGTAGTAACACGTTGTGATGGCAAAGGCAAAAAAACTCTCCCTTTTTAAACGTGGTCGGGTTGTTGAACTGCATAAGTTGGGTCTCTCACAGCGCGCCATCGCTGCTGAGGTGGGACACAGTAAGACAGTCATTTGGAATTTCTTAAATGATCCTGAGGGTTATGGAACAAAAAAGTCAAGTGGAAGACCAAAAAAAATTTAATCAGCACTGAGCCGGAGGATCCAATTGGCTGTCCGTCAAGACACTGGACGATTCTTGACCCAAATTAAGGCCCTTACTGGTGCTGACTGCAGCCCCATAACCATCAGTTAGTGGCTATGTCCAGATGTTGCAGAGAGCATTCCTCATGACTGAGGGCCCTCGTCTGTGTGGTAACAACTGGGTTTTTTAACAGGACAACGCTACAATACACAATGCCCGCAGGACAAGGGACTTCTTCCAGGAGAATAACATCACTCTTTTGGCCCATCCTGCGTGTTCCCCTGATCTAAATCCAATTGAGAACCTTTGGGGAACAGTTCCAGACAGTAGATGGCCTTCATGCGGCCGTCTTCACCACTTGGAGAAATGTTCCCACTTACCTCATGTAAATGCTTGCATCAAGCATGCCAAAACAAATTTTTGAAGTGATAAACAATAACGGCGGAGCTACTCATTACTGAGTTCATGTTTGGAAGTTGGATTTCTGTTTTGGGGGGGGGGGGGGGGGGGTTCATTTTTTTTTGGAGGTGTGGTCCTAAACTTTTGATCAGCTGAAAAACAGCCTGTTTCATTTTATTCGTTGTTTTCATTAAAATGAATGCTCAAAAAATGTTTTGTCTCACTCCCTTTTCTTCTTGTTGCATGTTGAATCTCTACTTGGAACCTTGTTAAGATCCAGCCATGCTAAATATGATTTTTTGCCATTTTTCAAGTGGTCTTAAACTTTTGATCAGGACTGTACAGTCATGGCTAAAAGTTTTGAGAATGACACAAATATTAGTTTTTACAAAGTTTGCTGCTAAACTGCTTTTAGATCTTTGTTTCAGTTGTTTCTGTGATGTAGTGAAATATAATTACATGCACTTCATACATTTCAAAGGCTTTTATCGACAATTACATGACATTTATGCAAAGAGTCAGTATTTGCAGTGTTGGCCCTTCTTTTTCAGGACCTCTGCAATTCGACTGGGCATGCTCTCAATCAACTTCTGGGCCAATTCCTGACTGATAGCAACCCATTCTTTCATAATCACTTCTTGGAGTTTGTCAGAATTAGTGGATTTTTGTTTGTCCACTCACCTCTTGAGGATTGACCACAAGTTCTCAATGGGATTAATATCTGGGGAGTTTCCAGGCCATGGACCCAAAATGTCAACGTTTTGGTCCCCGAGCCACTTAGTTATGACTTTTGCCTTATGGCACGGTGCTCCATCGTGCTGGAAAATGCATTGTTCTTCACCAAACTGTTGTTGGATTGTTGGAAGAAGTTGCTGTTGGAGGGTGTTTTGGTACCATTCTTTATTCATGGCTGTGTTTTTGGGCAAAATTGTGAGTGAGCCCACTCCCTTGGATGAGAAGCAACCCCACACATGAATGGTCTCAGGATGCTTTACTGTTGGCATGACACAGGACTAATGGTAGCGCTCACCTTTTCTTCTCCGGACAAGCCTTTTTCCAGATGCCCCAAACAATCGGTAAGAGGCTTCATCGGAGAATATGACTTTTCCCCAGTCCTCAGCAATCCATTCACCATACTTTCTGCAGAAGATCAATCTGTCCCTGATGGGTTTTTTTGGAGAGAAGTGGCTTCTTTGCTGCCCTTCTTGACACCAGGCCATCTTCCAAAAGTCTTCGCCTCACTGTGCGTGTAGATGCGCTCACACCTGCCTGCTGCCATTCCTGAGCAAGCTCTGCACTGGTGGCACTCCGATCCCGCAGCTGAATCCTCTTTAGGAGACGATCCTGGCGCTTGCTGGACTTTCTTGGACGCCCTGAAGCCTTCTTAACAAGAATTGAACCTCTTTCCTTGAAGTTCTTGATGATCCTATAAATTGTTGATTGAGGTGCAATCTTAGTAGCCACAATATCCTTGCCTGTGAAGCCATTTTTATGCAACGCAATGATGGCTGCACGTGTTTCTTTGCAGGTCACCATGGTTGACAATGGAAGAACAATGATTTCAAGCATCACCCTCCTTTTAACAAGTCAAGTCTGCCATTTTAACCCAATCAGCCTGACATAATGATCTCCAGCCTTGTGCTCGTCAACGTTCTCACCTGAGTTAACAAGACGATTACTGAAATGATCTCAGCAGGTCCTTTAATGACAGCAATGAAATGCAGTGGAAAGTTTTTTTTTGGGATTAAGTTAATTTTCATGGCAAAGAAGGACTATGCAATTAATCTGATCACTGTCACGGAACCATGAACCAGACGTGCAACAAGAGATAAGAGAAAATAAGAAGGCTTTATTGAAAATAAAGCTGTAAAGCAAAAGTCCAAAACGGATGGTGAAACCGAGCAGAGTCTTTGCGAAGCCAGAGGTCAGGAACCAGAAGGGTAGTCAGACGAAGCCAGGATCAGGAACCAGCAGGGTAGTCAGACGAAGCCAGGATCAGGAACCAGCAGGGTAGTCAGACGAAGCCAGGATCAGGAACCAGCAGGGTAGTCAGACGAAGCCAGGATCAGGAACCAGAAGCAGCAGCAGTCTTAGAAGCATGTGTACACAAGAGGACCAAGCAAGGAACTGAAGCCACAGACCTCCTATATATATGAGCTAGGCATCCAGCTCCTCCCAGTGGGAAGGAGGAGCCGCAGGGTGGAAGGCTACAAGAAACCCACAAACCAAGATGGCCGCCAGCACATGTCAAACGAAGGAGAACAGCAAGAAGGTAAGACCATGACAGTACCTCCCCCTCAAGGGCCCCTCCTCCGCGGAGCACAAAACGGTTTCTGAGGGAAGCGTGCGTGGAAGGCTCGGAGCAAGGCAGGAGCATGGACATCTGCGGAGGGAACCCAGGAACGCTCCTCTGGACCATAACCACGCCAATGGACCAAAAACTGCAACCGACCGCGGACCAGGCGTGAGTCCAGGATATTGCTCACCTCATATTCCTCACGATTGCCCACTTGGACCGGACGAGGCCGAGGAACCGAGGAAGTGAAACGATTACACACCAGTGGCTTCAACAGGGAGACATGAAACACATTGGAGATCCGCATGCCAGAAGGAAGCGCAAGGGCATAGGCTACCGGGTTTACCCTGCGAAGCACTCGGAAGGGACCAACAAAGCGAGGCGCCAGCTTGGGAGTGGGCACTCGAAGGTTGAGGTTGCGGGTGGACAACCATACACGGTCTCCGACCTGGTAGGAAGGAGCAGGCGCTCGTCTGCGATCAGCCTGGAGTCTCTGGCGCTGCGCAGAGACCTCAAGGGACCTCTGGATCTGTACCCAAGAAGCACGTAGGACGGAAAGGTGATCCTCCACAGCCGGAATATCCTGGGGAGAGAATACCTCCGGTAACACGGCAGGTTGGAACCCATAATTGGCCATGAAGGGAGACGTCCCAGAGGAAGAGTTCACCGCCGTGTTCCTGGCAAACTCAGCCCAAGGCAGGAGGTCAACCCAATTGTCTTGGTGGTCGGAGACATAGCAACGAAGGAATTGCTCCAAGGCCTGATTGGATCGTTCTGCGGCCCCATTGGACTGAGGGTGGTAGGCCGAGGAGAAGGAGAGATGAATCCCCAACTGGGAGCAAAAGGCGCGCCAGAACCTGGACACAAACTGACTCCCCCGATCCGACACAATCTCCTTGGGCAAACCGTGCAACCGGAAGACCTCCCTGGCAAAAATCGTGGCCAACTCTTGTGCAGAGGGTAACTTCTTGAGAGGAACACAGTGGCACATTTTGGAAAACCGATCCACAATCATGAGAATGACCGTATGGCCTCGGGATGCAGGGAGGTCCACAATGAAATCCATCCCCAGGTGTGACCATGGGCGCTCCCCGGTGGCTATGGGTTGCAGAAGGCCCAACGGAAGGTGCCGAGGGGACTTACTCTGGGCACAAACGGAGCATGCCGCTACATATGCGGCGATGTCGGAACGTAGGGAAGGCCACCAGAACAGACGTGAAACAGCCCAGGACAGCTGATTCTTTCCAGGATGCCCCGCGGTCTTGGAGTTATGGTAGGTACGCAACAACCGAGTGCGCAACTCCTCAGGCACAAAACATCTGCCGTTGGGTCTCCCAGAGGGAGCACCAGATTGAGCCGCCAAAATCTGCTCACCCAGGGGAGAGGTCAGGCTGGTGCGAATGGCGGCCAGGATCTGATTCGGAGGTATGACCGAAGTCGGAATCGACTCCTCCCTGGACAGCTCGGAGTACTGCCGTGATAAGGCATCCGCCCTGATGTTCTTGGAACCGGGTAGGTAGGAGACCACGTAATTAAAACGTGACAAGAACAGAGCCCATCTGGCCTGACGTGGTGTCAATCTCTTGGCCTCAGAAAGGTAGGTCAGATTCTTGTGGTCCGTCAGGATGAGAACCGGAACCACCGAACCCTCGAGCAAGTGCCTCCATTCTTTAAGGGCCTGCACGATGGCCAATAACTCCCTGTCACCAATCTGATAGTTGCACTCCGCGGAAGACAGTTTCCGGGAGTAAAACCCACAAGGAAGCAGAGGACCCTCTGGTGTTCTACGCTGAGACAGAAGGGCGCCTACTCCCGTCTCAGACGCGTCCACCTCGAGGACAAAGGGCAACCCAGGGTTGGGATGCGACAGAATCGGTGCCGACACAAAGGCGGACTTTAGGGCCTCAAAAGCTCGGATGGCCTCGAGCGGCCAGACCTGGGAATTACTGCCCTTCCTGGTCAGATCCGTGAGAGGCTTGGCCAGTATGGAAAAGTCCCTGATGAACTTCCGATAATAATTGGCGAAGCCCAAAAAGCGCTGCAGGGAACGAAGACCACTGGGCTGGGGCCACTGTAAGACAGCCGAAACCTTCTCAGGATCCATGGAGAACCCCTCAGCGGAAATGATGTAACCTAAGAAGGTTACCTGGGATCGGTGAAATTCGCATTTCTCAAGCTTACCGAACAGCTTGTTCTCTCGTAACCGTTGCAACACTCGTCTGACATCCAGAATGTGGACCTCCATGGATTCAGAATATACCAAGATGTCATCCAAATAGACCACCACACACTGTTGCAACAGGTCACGGAAAACATCGTTGATGAATTCCTGAAAGACTGCGGGCGCATTGCACAACCCAAAGGGCATAACCAAGGATTCATAATGACCGGTCCTGGTGTTAAACGCGGTCTTCCACTCATCGCCCGCCTTGATCCTTACCAGGTTATATGCCGCCCTCAGGTCGAGTTTGGTAAAGACCGTGGCCCCTTTAAGGCGATCGAACAGCTCGGAAATCAAGGGTATCGGGTAAGCGTTCTTGATCGTGATGCGATTGAGACCCCTGTAATCGATGCAAGGCCTCAACTCACCGCCCTTCTTTTTCACAAAGAAAAATCCAGCCCCTGCCGGGGACGAAGATTTGCGAATGTGTCCGCGTGAAAGCGCCTCCCTCACGTACTCCTCCATGGCCTCATTCTCCGCTACCGACAGTGGATAGACTTTGCCACGAGGAGGAACGGCACCAGATTGTAACTCTATGGCACAATCGTATGGGCGGTGCGGAGGTAGGGCAACCGCGCGCACCTTATCGAATACATCCCGGTACTCCTCGTATTCAGGAGGCAACAGAGAGTCCGAGGAAGTACACAGCAACTTGACAGGCCCATGGATGCAACTAGCCCCACACTGTGGTGACCACGAGAGGATCTCGACCGATCTCCAATCGAAAGTCGGATTATGCTTCTGGAGCCAGGGGTACCCCAAGACCACCGAGTAGTGTGGAGACGAAATAACCTGGAGACAGACCGACTCTCTGTGAACGGCACCAATGGCTATCCCCACTGGAAGGGTCTCATGAGTCACGTGTGGCGGCAGAAGGGGTCTGCCGTCTATCGCCTCAAGAGCCAGTGGGGAACCTCGAGCCTGCAGAGGAATGGAATTGGCGGCAGCGAACCCACTATCAATGAACAAACCACCAGCACCAGAGTCCACCAACGCCTGGGTCGTCACCGAGCCCCCGACCCAGGAGAGGACAACAGTGATCAGTGGTTTGTCAACACGGGAAACCGGGGACGAGGAGACTCCACCCAAGATCTGCCCCCGACAGGATCTCAGGTACGAGCGTTTTCCCGGACGGTTCGGACATGCCAACCGAAAATGCCCACCGAGACCACAGTACATGCATCGGCCCTCGCGTCTCCGGAGTACCCTCTCCCCCTCGGACAGGCGAGCAAACCCCAGCTGCATGGGTTCACCCCCAGACAAGTCATCCCCAGGAGGCGTGGGAGGAGAGGGAGGCACGGGTGGGACAGCAAACGTAGGCACCAATCTGTTAGAAGACCTCCGCAGGTTCTCCTTAAAGGAAGGTCTCTCCCTGAGTCTGGTGTCAATCAAAATCAGGAATGAAATAAGAGACTCAAGCTCAACTGGTAGGTCCTTAGCTGCAACCTCATCCTTCAAGGCATCCGAGAGACCATGAGAGAAAGCAGCGACCAGAGCCTCATTATTCCAGCCCACCTCTGCTGCCAGGGTACGAAACTCAATGGCGTATTCAGCTACGGATCGTGAACCCTGTCTGATGGACATAAGGAGCTTCGCAGCAGAGGCAGCACGAGCCGGCACATCGAATACCTTCCGAAGAGAAGCAACAAAACCGGAAAACTCGGCAACCACCGGATTGTTGTTCTCCCATAAAGGGCTGGCCCAGGCCAAGGCCTTGTCCGAGAGCAGCGAGATCAAGAAGCCCACCTTTGATCTCTCAGTAGGAAAGGCATGTGGCAGCAACTCGAAATAAATGCCCACCTGGTTAAGGAAACCTCGGCACTGAGTTGGCTCTCCCCCAAAGCGCTGTGGAAGAGGGGCAGAACCGGTCATACCCCGAAACACCGCAGGCGCAACAACAGGTGTCGGGGTAGACTCTGGCGCAACAACCGGAGCGGCAGTAGGAGCGAGCCCAGGAGCGACAACCGACCCATCGGCAACGGGAGCGAAATGAGCCGTGCGTTCAAGCAGGGTTTGCAACGCCACAGCGAACCGACCCAACAGGTGATCCTGCTGATCAAGTCTGGCAACCAGCGTGGGTAGCGAGGATGGCCCTGTACCGTCAGAATTCATGGCTTGGTCCTAATGTCACGGAACCATGAACCAGACGTGCAACAAGAGATAAGAGAAAATAAGAAGGCTTTATTGAAAATAAAGCTGTAAAGCAAAAGTCCAAAACGGATGGTGAAACCGAGCAGAGTCTTTGCGAAGCCAGAGGTCAGGAACCAGAAGGGTAGTCAGACGAAGCCAGGATCAGGAACCAGCAGGGTAGTCAGACGAAGCCAGGATCAGGAACCAGCAGGGTAGTCAGACGAAGCCAGGATCAGGAACCAGCAGGGTAGTCAGACGAAGCCAGGATCAGGAACCAGAAGCAGCAGCAGTCTTAGAAGCATGTGTACACAAGAGGACCAAGCAAGGAACTGAAGCCACAGACCTCCTATATATATGAGCTAGGCATCCAGCTCCTCCCAGTGGGAAGGAGGAGCCGCAGGGTGGAAGGCTACAAGAAACCCACAAACCAAGATGGCCGCCAGCACATGTCAAACGAAGGAGAACAGCAAGAAGGTAAGACCATGACAATCACTCTTCATAACATTCTGTAGTATATGCAAATTGCTATTATAAAAACTTAAGCAGCAACTTTTCCAATTTCCAATATTTATCTAATTCTCAAAACTTTTGGCCACGACTGTATATGGACCTGAAGCACTCAAACGGTATAGAAATGCACTGCGCTGCAATAAACGGTTTCTGCCGCAGACAAGAAAACTGTGTGCAGAGTCAGTGAAATTTGTATATATATATTGATTTTCACTTTTTCCTAATATATGGGATTGAAGCACTCGGACGGTATAGAAATGCAATGCCCTGCGATGAACGGTTTCTGCCGCAGACAATAAAACTGGGTGCAAATTCAGTGAAACTTGTATATATATTGATTTAAACTTTTTCCCATCTGTGGGGGGATAAGCTCGGGATCGCCTTTGCTGGGGTCAAAGGACACTTGTCTGTTTCACACAATTCCGACCAGCCACCAAGGTATACGTTTTCAGCTGGCCTGGAGCCAGGTTTATTGAGCAGGTTGCATAAATAAAATAAAACAACAAAAAGAAAAGTCTTGCCTGTCCGGCACTTACTAAACATTAACGGTTCCTATCTATCTGCTGGAGGGCTTCTCCCAGCCAGCTCACAAAACAAGGTTTCAGCAACCTAGTACTCACAGTTTGCTCACACACAGACATGCTTTCTGTGTCCCCAGGCAGAGAGAGACTGACTGACCTCCTGACTCTGTTATATCCCCACCCTCAGTGCTGCTTCATTAATTACCTCACAGGTGAGAGTCTCTCACCTGCTACTTACATAGGAGAGGAATCTTGGGGAAATATACCTCCCTTCCACTACCAATCCAGCATTGGTATCACATATCCCCCCCCTCTGCTCAGGCAAGTGGGTCTGAGCAACTGAAACCAGCAGACAATGCACACGTGACAACGCATCCGCATTTCCTTGCCACTTTCCTGGCCTGTGCTCTACTGTAAAACTGTAAGCCTGCAGGGCCAAAAACCATCTTGTCACTCTGCTATTTTTCTCTCTGTTCAGGTTCATCCACTTCAGAGGGGCATGATCAGGGACCAGGCGAAACTTCCGACCCAGCAAGTAGTATTTGAGTGATTCTAAGGCCCACTTGATGGCCAAACACTCTTTCTCTACAACTGCATAGTTCTTCTCATGCTTATTTAGTTTGCGACTCAAGTAAAGCACAGGATGCTCCTCTCCATTAACAGACTGTGACAACACTGCCCCTATTCCTGAGCTGGAAGCATCTGTCTGTACCACAAATTCATTTCTAAAGTCAGGGGTCATCAATACTGGTTGGGAACAAAGAGCCTGTTTTAGAGTCTGAAACGCTTCTTCTGCCTCATAATTCCATTTTACCATCACCGACCCATTTCCCTTGGTGAGATCGGTTAAGGGAACTGCTATAGCTGCAAAATTGGGTATGAACCGCCTATAATAGCCAGTAATCCCCAGAAATGCCTTCACTTGTTTTTTATTTACAGGCCGGTGCCAGTTCTGTATAGCTTCAATCTTGTCAACTTGGGGCTTGACTACCCCTCTACCAATAATGTAACCCAAGTACTTGGCTTCTTCTAGGCCAATGCTACATTTCTTGGGGTTTGCAGTCAACCCTGCTCTCCTCAAATCATCAATCATTGCCTGTACTTTGAGTAGGTGTGTTTCCCAGTCTGCACTGTGTATCACTATATCATCAAGATAAGCAGACGCGTACTGTCTATGTGGTCTCAACACTCTGTCCATTAGCCGCTGAAATGTTGCAGGAGCCCCATGTAGTCCAAAAGGCATAGTTACATATTGGAATAGGCCGTCAGGTGTGGAAAATGCTGTCTTCTCTTTGGCAGCGTCCGTCAGGGGTATTTGCCAATAACCCTTTGTCAGGTCTAAGGTCGTAATGTAACGGGCTGTACCAAGTCGGTCTATAAGTTCGTCCACTCGTGGCATAGGGTATGCATCGAATTTGGACACAGTATTTAACCTCCTAAAATCATTACAGAACCTTATGGTACCATCAGGCTTTGGAATTAACACAATCGGGCTTGACCATTCACTATGAGACTCCTCAATTACTCCCAACTCCAGCATATCTTTTACCTCTTTTGAGACTGCTTCTCGTCTGGCCTCAGGAATCCTATAAGGTTTTATATGGACCTTAACCCCAGGTTCAGTTATGATGTCATGTTTTGTGAGTGATGTTTGCCCCGGCTTCTCTGAAAAAAATTCTCTGTTCTGAGCGACCAACTGTCTAGCTTCCTTCTTTTGGACATCGGACAGAGTTTCGGCTATTCTGACAGCAGGTATTGCTGCCCCATTATTAATGGGTGGAGCAAGTGCTGCTGCCAGGACTGGCCGGTCCTTCCAAGGTTTTAACAGATTTATATGGTAAATCTGTTCTGGCTTCCTTTTACCTGGTTGGTATACTTTGTAGTTCACCTCACCTACTCTTTCAATTATTTCTAACGGACCTTGCCATTTAGCCATGAATTTACTCTCCACGGTGGGGACAAGAACTAGTACTCGATCCCCTGGCGCAAATGTTCGAATCTTGGCCCCTCTATCATAAATCATTTTCTGTACTCCTTGAGCCCGTTCCATATGTTCCTTAACAATAGGCATGACTGATGAAATCCTGTCCTACATCTGGGACACATGCTCTATTACACTTTTGTACGGTGTGACTTGTCCTTCCCACGTTTCTTTAGCCACATCTAATAAACCACGTGGATGTCTACCATATACAAGCTCGAAAGGTGAAAACCCTGTGGATGACTGTGGTACCTCCCTTATAGCAAACAGCAGATATGGGAGCAAAAAGTCCCAATTTTTGCCATCTTTATCTACCACCTTTTTCAGCATTTGTTTTAGGGTTTTATTAAATCTTTCCACCAATCCGTCAGTTTGGGGGTGATAGACTGACGTACGTAGCTGGGTAACTTTAAAAAGCCTGCAAAGTTCCTTCATGACATTAGACATAAAGGGCGTCCCTTGGTCTGTGAGTATTTATTTTGGAATACCAACCCGACTAAACACCTGGACCAGTTCTTTTGCGATGGTCTTTGACGAGGTATTGCGCAAAGGTATGGCCTCGGGGTAACGGGTAGCATAGTCCATTATGACTAAGATATGCTGGTGACCCCGAGCTGACTTTATTAGGGGACCCACCAAATCCATCCCGATGCGCTCAAAGGGTATTTCAATAATCGGCAGGGGCACCAAAGGGCTACGGAAATGGGGCATAGGGGCTGTAATCTGACACTGAGGGCAGGATTCACAATATGCTTTAATGTCCCCATGCATTCCAGGCCAGAAAAAACTCTAAAATCCTTTCAGTAGTTTTATGGATCCCCAAATGGCCACCCATAATGTGTCCATGTGCCAGATCCAGAACAGTTCTCCGGTAGGGCTTTGGGACCACTAACTGCTGTACCACCTCCTCTCCCTTCTTGTCTATCTGATACAACAATTCATTCTCTAAAGCCATGTGGGGAAAAGCCAGCCTAGCACCGGACTCCACAGGATTCCCATTTATCACTTTTATATTCTCTCTGGCTCGTGTAAGGGTGGGGTCCTTCATTTGCTCACTTTGAAAGTCGTCTTTCCTAACGTCTAGGTCAGGCATACCCTGAAGTGTTACCCCTTCAGTCTCAGTCTCTGATGTGGACTCCTCTAGGTCCCCTGCCATAACAGAGAATGGAAAGGGGTGGAGCTATCTGCTAATAGCTCAACTACATCCCCTAGTGGGGAATCGTCTAATAGTTCTGGGCCTATCTCAGATGCTGTCAATATCTGCGGTGTACTTTTTTTTGCTTCCAACTTGGATTCCCATAATTTCCAAAAATGTGGGAAATCTCTCCCAAGAATAACCTCATACAATAGTGCTGGGACTGCTCCAACTTTATGACACACAGACCCATAGGGGGTGGTAATATAAGCAAGGGTAGTCTGGTATTCACATGTATCCCCATGCACACAAGTCACAGTGAACGTGTCTGATTGACTGTCAGAGGGGGCTATAAGGCCTGCTTTCACCAGAGTTACTACACTCCCTGAGTCTAGCAGCACAGTCACACTCTTATTATCCACTTTTAATTCACACAAATGTTTGTCCGCACTGTCTGAACCTGCCGCAGTACACACCACTTGCGCAAACATAGACATGCGTTTTTTCATAAAGGCAACATCACATTGCATAGGTTCAGTAGTCATAGGACAGTTCACTGCAATGTGTCCCAACCCATTACACCGAAAACATCTTATGGGACCTTTGTTTAGTCCAACATTATAACCTTTGGGCTTTCCTGAGCCCACAGTCTCATTGTCTTCTTCACTTAAAGTCTTTACATTTCTCCCAGTTCCCTTAAACCCTGGAACAGTCTTACCCGGAACCCTTGGACTCCGTGGGGTTGAGAGTTGTTTAGAAGATCCTCAGCCGCAGAGTATCGCTCCACCAGGACAATAAGCTGGTCCGCTGTATTAGGGTCCCCGTGGCTCACCCACTTCCTTAGGGCTGGGGGTAGCGACCTCAGGAACTTGTCGAGGACCACCCGCTGCACGGCGTCAGGTGCTGATAGCATCTCGGGTTGTAGCCATTTTCGGGCCAAATGGATGAGATCGAACATCTGCGAGCGTGGAGGTTTATCCATTTTATATGTCCACTGATGTACTCGTTGTGCTCTAACTGCTAGGGTAACACCTAGCCGAGCCAGGATCTCCGATTTAAGTTTATCATAGTCCTGGGCAGCCTCAGGTTCCAGGTCAAAATAAGCTTTTTGCGCTTCACCTGCAAGAAACGGGGCTAGCAGTCCTGCCCACCGTGGCTTTGGCCACGTTTCCCGCACTGCTGTCCTCTCAAATGTAGCCAGGTAAGCTTCCACATCATCCTCTGCTGTCATCTTTTGCAAAAAATGACCCACATGGAAAGTTGTCTGCTCTTTTCCTGGCTGTACCACTGGAAGACTTGCCACACGCTGCACCACTTCCTGCTAGATTTGGCGGTCTTTATTCGCGGCATCTATCAGGGTGGTTAGCTGTGCAGACAGTAAGCGGTTTGCTTCTTGCTGGGCTGCATTGGTACGCTGTTGTTCTCTGGTTGCCTCCTGCTGGGCTGCTGCGGACTGTATCAGGGCCTTTACCACGTCATCCATTTTCAGACTTTAAACGTGTTGCCCGCTCCAAGCCACCACTTGTGGGGGGATAAGCTCGGGATCGCCTTTGCTGGGGTCAAAGGACACTTGTCTGTTTCACACAATTCCGACCAGCCACCAAGGTATACGTTTTCAGCTGGCCTGGAGCCAGGTTTATTGAGCAGGTTGCATAAATAAAATAAAACAACAAAAAGAAAAGTCTTGCCTGTCCGGCACTTACTAAATATTAACGGTTCCTATCTATCTGCTGGAGGGCGTCTCCCAGCCAGCTCACAAAACAAGGCTTCAGCAACCTAGTACTCACAGTTTGCTCACACACACAGACATGCTTTCTGTGTCCCCAGGCAGAGAGAGACTGACTGACCTCCTGACTCTGTTATATCCCCACCCTCAGTGCTGCTTCATTAATTACCTCACAGGTGAGAGTCTTTCACCTGCTACTTACATAGGAGAGGAATCTTGGGGAAATATACCTCCCTTCCACTACCAATCCAGCATTGGTATCACACATCATATGGTATTGAAGCACTCAGACGGTATAGAAATGCAATGCGCTGCGATAAATGGTTTCTGCCGCAGACAAAAAAACTGGGTGCTGATTCAGTGAAATTTGTATATATATTGATTTTCACTTTTTCCCAATATATGGGATTGAAGCACTGAGACGGTATAGAAATGCAATGCGCTGCGATGAACTGTTTCTGCCGCAGACAATAAAACTGGGTGCAAATTCAGTGAAATTTGTATATACAGGGTGGGCCATTTATATGGATACACCTTAATAAAATGGGAATGGTTGGTGATATTAACTTCCTGTTTGTGGCACATTAGTATATGTGAGGGGGGAAACTTTTCAAGATGGGTGGTGACCATGGCGGCCATTTTGAAGTTGGCCATTTTGAATCCAAATTTTGTTTTTTCAATAGGAAGAGGGTCATGTGACACATCAAACTTGTTGGGAATTTCACACGAAAAACAATGGTGTGCTTGGTTTTAACGTAACTTTATTCTTTCATGAGTTATTTACAAGTTTCTGACCACTTATAAAATGTGTTCAATGTGCTGCCCATTGTGTTGGATTGTCAATGCAACCCTCTTCTCCCACTCTTCACACACTGATAGCAACACCGCAGGAGAAATGCTAGCACAGGCTTCCAGTATCCGTAGTTTCAGGTGCTGCACCATTGATGGTATGGTGTGGTATATGTGGTACAAAGATAGTGGGGCCATTCTTCATCAATGGAAACCTCAAGGCCACTGGATATGCGAAATTGCTACATGATGATGTGTTTCCCTCTTTATGCACTGAAGCTGGCACGATCCCTGAGTTTTTCCAGCAAGATGGTGCCCCACCACATTATGGGTGTCAGGTCCGAGCATTCCTAGATGAACAGTTTCCTGGAAAGTGGATTGGTCGTCGTGGGCCAGTTGAATGGCCCCCAAGGTCTCCCGATCTGACCCCCTTAGACTTTTATCTTTGGCGTCATCTGAAGGCAATTGTCTATGCTGTGAAAATACGAGATGTGCAGCACCTGAAACTACGGATACTGGAAGCCTGTGCTAGCATTTCTCCTGCGGTGTTGCTATAAGTGTGTGAAGAGTGGGAGAAGAGGGTTGCATTGACAATCCAACACAATGGGCAGCACATTGAACACATTTTATAAGTGGTCAGAAACTTGTAAATAACTCATGAAAGAATAAAGTTGCATTAAAACCAAGCACACCATTGTTTTTCTTGTGAAATTCCCAATAAGTTTGATGTGTCATATGACCCTCTTCCTATTGAAAAAACAAAAGTTGGATTCAAAATGGCCGACTTCAAAATGGCCGCCATGGTCACCACCCATCTTGAAAAGTTTCCCCCCTCACATATACTAATGTGCCACAAACAGGAAGTTAATATCACCAACCATTCCCATTTTATTAAGGTGTATCCATATAAATGGCCCACCCTGTACTGTACGGCCACACAGCGGGGCGTAGAGTGAAAGGTGCGCCGTTCGGTTTTTGGAAGGCAGATTTTGCTGGACTCGTTTATTTACACCATGTCCCCCTGATGCACCCCTAGAGTAGAAACTCCATAAAAGTGACCCCATCTAAGAAACTACACCCCTCAAGGTATTCAAAACTGATTTTACAAACTTTGTTAACCCTTTAGGTGTTGCACAAGATTTAATGGAAAATAGAGATACAATTTCAAAATTTCACTTTTTTGGCCGATTTTCCATTTTAATATTTTTTTTCCAGTTACAAAGCAAGGGTTAACAGCCAAACAAAACTCATTATTTATGGCCCTGATTCTGTAGTTTACAGAAACACCCCATATGTGGTCGTAAACTGCTGTACGGGCACACGGCAGGGCGCAGAAGGAAAGGAATGCCATACGGTTTTTGGAAGGCAGATTTTGCTGGACTGGTTTTTTTGACACCATGTCCCATTTGAAGCCCCCCTGATGCACCCCTAGAGTAGAAACTCCAAAAAAGTGACCCCATTTTAGAAACTAAGGGATAGGGTGGCAGTTTTGTTGGTACTAGTTTAGGGTACATATGATTTTTGGTTGCTCTATATTACACTTTTTGTGCAGCAAGGTAACAAAAAATAGCTTTTTTGGCACAGTTTTTTTTTGTTATTTTCATCTGACAGGTTAGATCATGTGGTAATTTTATAGAGCAGGTTGTCACGGACGCGGGGATACCTAATATGTATACAATTTTTTTTATTTATGTAAGTTTTACACAATGATTTCATTTTTGAAACAAAAAAAATCATGTTTTAGTGTTTCCATAGTCTAAGAGCCATAGTTTTTTCAGTTTTTGGGCGATTATCTTGGGTAGGGTATGGTTTTTGCGGGATGATATGACGGTTTGATTGTTACAATTTTGGCGTACATGCAACTTTTTTGATCACTTTTATTACCTTTTTGGGAAGTAAGGTGGTGGCAAAATTTCAATTTCATCATAGTTTTTTATTTTTTATTTTTATGGCGTTCACCGTTCGGGTAAAGTAACATGACCGTTTTATAGATCAGGTCGTTACGGATGCGGCGATACCAAACATGTGTAGGGAATTTTATTTTTTTCATTTTTAATCAGTGATAAATGCACCTCCCGCCGCCATAAAATCATTCGGGGGTGCAGGGGGGGGGGGGGGGTGAAGCATATATTTTAGGCATATTAAAGTTTCTGATCCCCGCCGTCAGGGATCGCGGGGATCAGAAACTGCAGAAAGCGCAGAAAACCGCTGGTCTGAATTGACCTGCGGTTTGTTGCGATCGCCGGCATGGGGGCGCATTTAGCCGAGGTGCCTGCTCAATGATTTGAGCAGGCACCTTGTTCCGATCACAGCCGGCCGGGGGCGGCAGTGATCGGAACAACACATGACGTACCGGTACGTCATGTGTCCTTAAGTACCAGGACATCATGATGTACCGGTACGTCATATGTCCTTAAGAGGTTAA
>NC_053395.1:98774405-98874598 GCF_905171765.1 Bufo bufo
CTCTGCTGGGTTCTTTTCGTCGGTTGGTCCCCGCAGAGAGCACAGATCACAGTGAGTACACCAAACACAACATATTTAGCCCCAGATCACCCCCCCCCCATCACCCCAATTAACCCCTTGATCACCCCTGTCAATCACTAGTGAAAGGGAAAAAAGTGATCAGTGTAAACTGTCACTTTTTTTTTTCCACCAGTATTGACTGTTAGGTTTAGGTTAGTTTAGGCCCCTTTGGTAGTTAGCTTCAGTTAGCGCCCAGCCCACCGCACCCCACTGCAGTCACTGATTCGCTGATTAGCGTATCGCTAATCAGCATTGGTACTTTATAGTATCTGTAAGTGATCAGAACTGATCACAGTCAGATCTATAATAGTATTAGTGTCACCTTAGCTCGCCCTCCACCCAAAACGCAGTGTTTGCCCGATCAGGCCTGATCGGTCGCCCACACGTGCGTTCACTCACGCCCGCCCCACCGCAGTGACATTTTTAATTTTTTTTTATCACTTCACAATCACTACACAAGCGCTGCGGCAATAAAAAAAATCTGTTTTTTATCGCAGCGGCTTCCTGTACTTCGCTAGCCTCCCATTTGTAAGACAGGCTTGCTTTTTTTCTTGGGTAGTCTCAGGGAATACCCCCTAAATTTAGTTGACCAAATGGCAAGTAAGGGGTATTCTTCTGAAGAGGCTACAGGCTTCTGACCCAGTCGGATGAGGAATGGGAACCCTCATCTGACGAATCCAGCGGGTCAGAATACGAACCTGTAGAAAGCAGTGGCAGTCTGACCCAAAGTTCAGACGATGAGGTTGAGGTCCCTGATACCACCAGGCGTACCCGGCCCCGTGTTGCTAGACCACAGGTTGCGCAGGATCCGCTTCAAGGGCAGCAGAGTGGGGCTGGTGCTGTCGGATTATGTGGTGAGGCATACACCAGCAGCGCAGCCCATCCTGGACCTAGTTCCAGCACTGCCGTAGAACATGGTGAAGTGGCGAGCACCAGAAGGGCAGTTGAAGCTGGTACGGTGGCACGTGCAGTAGTTCCCCCATCGCAGCCACCGCACAGACAGGCCCATAGAGCCCCTAGAGTCCCTGAGGTGCTGGCAAACCCTGATTGGCAGCCCCCATCTTCAGCGCACCAGTAGTTCCCTCTTTCACCGCCCAGTCTGGAGTTCAGGTTGAGACAGCTCAGATCGGATCGGCACTGGGGTTTTTTGAGCTGTTCTTCACTGCGGAGCTCTTTGACTTAGTCGTGGCAGAAACAAACTGGTATGCCACTCAATTTATAGCCGCCAACCCGGGAAGCTTTTATGCCCAGTCTTTCCGGTGGAAACCCGTCTAAGTTTCCGAACTTAAAACTTTTCTGGGCCTTCTCCTCAACATGGGCCTGACAAAAAAGCATGAATAGCGGTCATATTGGTCCACGAACCCAATTCATCACATGCCCATGTTCTCTGCTGCCATATCCAGGACACGATTTGAGACCATCCTGCGTTTCCTGCACTTTAGTGATTACAGCACCTCTCGTCCCAGAGGCCACCCAGCTTTTGACCGGCTCCACAAAATTCGGCCCCTCATAGACCACTTTAACACCAAATTTGCAGATTTGTATACCCCTGAGCAAAACATCTGCATAGACGAGTCCCTGATACATTTTACCGGGCGCCTTGGCTTCAAACAATACATCCCAAGCAAGCGCGCCCGGTATGGGGTCAAATTGTATAAGCTCTGTGAAAGGGCCACAGGCTATACGCACAAATTGGGTAAAGATCAGACCCTGGAGCCGGTCGGTTGCCCTGACTACCTGGGAAGCAGTGGGAAGACAGTCTGGGACTTGGTGTCACCCTTATTTGGCAAGAGGTACCACCTTTATGTGGACAATTACTACACAAGTGTGCCCCTCTTCAGGCATTTGTTTCTAGAACAGATTGGCTGCTGTGGCACCGCGTGACCTAGTCGCCGGGGCTTCCCCCAACGGCTCATTACCACCCATCTTGCAAGGGGGGAGAGGGCTGCCTTGTGTAACGAAGAACTGCCTGCGGTGAAATGGAGAGACAAGCGTGACGTTTACATGCTCTACTCCATTCACGCAGACACGACAATCCAAATTGAACGGGCAACCAGTGTCATTGAAAAGCCCCTCTTGGTCCACGACTATAATTTGCTCATGGGAGCGGTGGACTTCAATGACCAGATGTTGGCTCCTTATTTACTCTCCCGCAGGACCAGACGCTGGTATAAGAAGGTGTCTGTATACCTAATTCAATTGGCTATGTACAATAGTTTTGTTCTCTACAGTAAGGCTGGGAGAACAAGATCCTTCCTCAAATTTCAGGAAGAGATCATCGAGAACCTCCTGTATCCAGAGGAGGTTCCGTGGCCCCAACCACCAGTGTAGTGAGCCGTCTACATGAGCGACATTTCCCCAATGTCGTTGCTGGTACCTCTGCAGTGTACTCAAGTTGTGCGTAGTAGGTGTTTCTGGGTGTAGTAGTGCAATATACACTAACCTGGTACAGCTGACTCTCTGCAAGGGCAGGTATAGAATTAGAAATAGTTCGTGACGCCAGTGCCAAGTAAACGGTGGCACGCCGTTTGCGGATGCAGGAATAATTTGAGGAAACGTGGTGTTAAAACAGAACTTCAACTTTAGTAGTTTGCAGGCAGAGACAATATTGGAAACGCAGTTCCTCAGCATACAGTCGATTTTGCAATTCGGTCGATGCAGGCAATTCAGTACAGCAGGGTAATTACAGAGTGTTGAACACAGGATTTGCAGCAAAGGAGCTTGCACTCTAACTCTGTCTGATCCTGGAATGTAGCAATTCTTCACCAAGGCCCATTAACCTAAGTCTGGCTTTATATCCTTGATTATGGCTTAAATAAGTACCTCCTCTGTTTCTCTCAGTACCTCTGGCTCCTCTGATCTTTGCCTCAGTCTCTCCCACAGCTTCCTCAGGCTCTAGGGATAAGATATTCCTGCTTCTGCATATGGGTATTCAGGAGGGAATCTTCTCCTGAACAGCAGGCTTCAGGCCTGGACTTGTCTCAGACATTGTCTAAACTCCAACTGTAGATTACAGACACTAGACTCCGTCTGCCTTGCACTTCCCTGTCTGGGCCTTTTATAAACTAGGGCTCCCTAGCTCCCTCTATGGACCAGAAGCTGTAATAACACCCCTAGCAGGCCTGTACATGCAAGTTTCAATGACAGGGAAACACACACATTACATTACATTTTATAAAACTGACATACAACAACTCCCCATAATTAAGGAGGGACGACAGCACACCAAGTGACCTTTGGTAGTAACGGGTATTACAACTCCCGTATACTACATACCCCACTGCTTTAAGCTGAGTACGACCTCGTACTCCATCATGGGTCGCCCAACTGGAATCTCTACCTGAAATAGAAAAAGAGACATGCAGGCATACATATAGGTAATTCATCTGCATTTACATTTACATCAGGTCCAATTGGCAAAGGTGCAGGGCAGTGACAAGGGGCGTCGTTCTCTTCTCTCAGAATAGTGAATGGAACGGGGGCGCTGACCTGGCACAGCGTAACATTATAACCAGGATAGTCCATGACAATGAATAAGTCCATGATAAAACAGTAGAAAACGGTATAAAAGTTCTTGGAGGCTCAAATAACAAACATGAGTCCGTACCCAGGTTATTTCTTATCAAATCACAGAGGCTCTCATGCGGTGGAGTCCATCTCTGGGCACAATACTTTTAAAAGAGTAAGAATCTCAGAGGCTCAGGTTCTTTTGAGTCTGTCTCCGGGCACGGTTCCTTAGTATCAGGTTGCACAATAAAATGACAGCAAGAAAAGTGCTGTAAAACCCCTGATCAACCTGAAAAGGGGGTGAAGGGTAAAAGGTGCAACAAAGGAACAGGCACAACTTGGTGTGGGGTAGCAAAAGCAGGCAGGAGATCCTGGAAAACAAGCCTGGCCTTGCTGACTTTGTAATTTCAGTGGTCAACACCCACCACTGAGCCGTGGACAAACTGGCAGCCGCAACAAAGGACCAGGAAACGTAGGACTCCTGTCCTGGAAGTGTTAACATTAACTTCTTAGGAAATAAATCAAAGGCCTAGCAGGCTGATTACAGTGGCACATCATATCCACTTGGCTCCGCTGGCAAGTACCGTCTGTAGTATTCTTCTACAGGAGGATGTGCCCACATAACAGTGTCAGGGGGCAGCTGTAGGGTAAAGGGGCCCCTAATAGGTATTGGCCCCATAGGCCTAGGGGTGAACCCTCTGGTGGACCGTGCCGGCCCTGGCATGATCACTGCAGGGTGTGACGTGCTTGGCACCGCCGCAGCAAGCGGTCCGGCGCTCTGGGTGCAGCAATTTACGGCAATCGCGGGTCCGGTCTGGGGCACTGACGGAGCGGTGGCAACAGAAGGCGGTCGGCGGGTGGTGACAGGCACCCTTACCTCATCCTTCCTCGGCGGCGTCTGGATCCTGGCGGTGTATGTCTTGCGTAGCTCCCGCAACTTCTCCTCCAGCCGGACGATCTGCTCACCGATGCTCTCTGTGTCGGAGTCGCTGTCCTCTGCTGGCGCCGCCGGCGCAGGTACAGTCACCGATGACGCGGACTCGGCCTCTTCAGGTACTGGCGACGCGTCTGGTCTCCGTCCCATCCGGATATTTTGAAAGGTAGCACTAAGTCCTTTTAACTGTTCCAGCTCAGATATTGTCTTCTCCCGACGAGGCAGCTCGGGGGAAGGATAGGGGCTCACCCATTTCTCCAACACGGTTGGCTACCAGAAGACATTCGGCCCAATGAAGGAGCTCCGCTCCTGAAAGGCGTGATGGGCCGGCTCTGGAGAGCGTTCCGGTTCTCGCTCGCAGCCAGAGTAGTCTTCTCCTTCTTCTGCCTCCCAATCCTCAGGTCCTCGCTTGGGACGGGTCACAGCAGTCGCATAGGGGCCTCGTAGGCTCTCGGCAGGGGTGTACTCCACTTCCTCTCCCTCGCGGAGGCTGTGCTGGTACGAAGGGAGGTAGTCTCTTTTGACAGACCTTCGATTGACATAGAGGTCTCTGCCAGTTAGATAGTCCTGGATAAACCCGTAGCCACGGGATTTGTCAAACGACAGCACCACTCCCTTTCTCCTTTCCAGGCGGGGTTGGGTGTGCGTATGTTTCTCATGTATGGTCTTGGTCAATTCCTCGTACACGATCTTAGTCTTTGTATTCCGCTTGATAGCGGCCTCTCGGATCTCCGCCATCAGGGAAGACCATTTGAAAGATGGCTGGAAAAAGTCCCTCCACGAGCCATAGTAGGGCTCGGGTTCTTTCTCCCTTGTGCGGCAGGCGGGTTGCTCCGGTCCCGGAGCGTAGGCCGGTGGAGCCTCCTCTGGCTCTACACCGATGTCAGTCATCTTTGCAATTTCAGGTGCGGACGCTGCAGTAACACTCTGCTCACAATCCAACATGCTCGATCCTACTGAGGAGAGCGATAGGGTCGCGTCAATTAGAGTAGCCAGCTCCTCCCATTGCACTGGGGAGCCGCCCCCCAGGTATTCCAGTATATGGAGGGCGGTGTCCAGGCTGGCAGACATGCAAATGTCCAGATAAGCCGTGGCGCCTGCCCTTGACCTTCTTCCCGCTTTTTCCTCAGAAAGGCGCCAACTTTTCCCGCCTTTTCGGGATGAAGGCGACGCAGCAGTAAATTCAGCAAGCTCAGCGGCCATCTTTAGGTACAAACGCTGTCTATTCACTGACAGCAAGCAGGAATGTTTAAAGTCCACAAAACCACACTCCAATGCGGCGATTTTCTTCCTCTGGGTAGCGCAACACTGCACAGCGCTTTTTAGAGGTTTTTGGTAAACTTTGGGTATGATGTTCAGTCCACAAAGTCCACTTGAATAAAACAGGAAAATGGTCACTTTGGTCACAGGGCAACGGTATAAGGCACAAAGTTCACGCTTCTTGCACTAGAAAGCGTGCGTATCCTGTTCGTGACGCCAAAAGAGAGGTTCAGTGTACTCAAGTTGTGCGTAGTAGGTGTTTCTGGGTGTAGTAGTGCAATATACACTAACCTGGTACAGCTGACTCTCTGCAAGGGCAGGTATAGAATTAGAAATAGTTCGTGACGCCAGTGCCAAGTAAACGGTGGCACGCCGTTTGCGGATGCAGGAATAATTTGAGGAAACGTGGTGTTAAAACAGAACTTCAACTTTAGTAGTTTGCAGGCAGAGACAATATTGGAAACGCAGTTCCTCAGCATACAGTCGATTTTGCAATTCGGTCGATGCAGGCAATTCAGTACAGCAGGGTAATTACAGAGTGTTGAACACAGGATTTGCAGCAAAGGAGCTTGCACTCTAACTCTGTCTGATCCTGGAATGTAGCAATTCTTCACCAAGGCCCATTAACCTAAGTCTGGCTTTATATCCTTGATTATGGCTTAAATAAGTACCTCCTCTGTTTCTCTCAGTACCTCTGGCTCCTCTGATCTTTGCCTCAGTCTCTCCCACAGCTTCCTCAGGCTCTAGGGATAAGATATTCCTGCTTCTGCATATGGGTATTCAGGAGGGAATCTTCTCCTGAACAGCAGGCTTCAGGCCTGGACTTGTCTCAGACATTGTCTAAACTCCAACTGTAGATTACAGACACTAGACTCCGTCTGCCTTGCACTTCCCTGTCTGGGCCTTTTATAAACTAGGGCTCCCTAGCTCCCTCTATGGACCAGAAGCTGTAATAACACCCCTAGCAGGCCTGTACATGCAAGTTTCAATGACAGGGAAACACACACATTACATTACATTTTATAAAACTGACATACAACAACTCCCCATAATTAAGGAGGGACGACAGCACACCAAGTGACCTTTGGTAGTAACGGGTATTACAACTCCCGTATACTACACCTCAACCAAGCGTCACCCCGAAAAAAAAGTTGTGTCTGTAGCAGGAGTGGAATAAGGCGTGACACCCGCTATTTCTGTCCTGACTGCCCTGACCACCCTGCCCTATGCTCACGGGAGTGTTTCCGGAAGTACCACACACAGGTACACTTAGTATAGGGATTGCGTGACACAGGACAGGCACACAGGGGTCTTAGGGCCTTTCACACAGAGCTGCTGCAAACATCTCCTTTCACCTGGGACAAAGTGCATAATGTACTTCGCCACATCTCTGGGCGATTTGCACTTTGCACATTGTCCCATGGGGAAGGAGAGGTTTGACCTCCTAAAGGTAAAAAAAAAAAAAAAAAATCACAGGTAAGCAAAAAAGTTAATGTTCCAAAAGTTCAATAAAGTTTATAAAAGTTAATGTTCTGTTCAAATGTTATATAAAGTTAATGTTAATAAATTTATTGCGTTGCGGCCTGTTTTTTTTTTTTTACCTTCTAGGTGGACCAAGCAATCAACCAACCGCAGCACTGATGTGCATTCTGACAGAAGCATTGCGCTGCTGTCAGATTACCCAAAGTCGGTGTATGCGGCACTGCAAGACGAGATTTCTCCTCTACAGTAAAAAAGATACGTTTGCCGAGGCTTATGAGCTGAAGGGCGGTGTTCATATGCTTTGGCAAACATTTTTTATAAAAAAAATAAAAATTCCGGCAATGATTTATTCATCCACATCGATTGATGTGAATGGAGAAATCGGGTTTGCCAGGGCATACGAGCTGAGTGGTTTTGGATGTTGGGCGGAGCTCCTATGTCCTGGCAGACGCCTTTCCCCCCTTTCCCACATTGATCGATGGGAATGAAGAAATCTGTGCCGTTCATTTTTTCTTTCAGCCCAGAGGCTGAACGAAAAAAAAAAATCTCATTACCGGTATGCTCAATATAAGGAGAATAGCAGAAACTCCTAATGCTGGCCATACATGTAATGATTGCGGAGACCCTCAAATGCCAGGGCAGTACAAACACCCCACAAATGACCCCATTTTGGAAAGAAGACACCCCAAGGTATTCGCTGACGGGCATATTGAGTCCATTAAAGATTGAACTTTTTGTCCCAAGTTAGCGGAAAGGGAGACTTTGTGAGAAAAAAATAAAAATAAAAATTTCCTCTAACTTGTGCCAAAAAAAAAAATCTTCTATGAACTCGCCATGCCCCTCACGGAATACCTTGGGGTGTCTTATTTCCAAAATGGGGTCACATGTGGGGTATTTATACTGCCCTGGCATTTTAGGGGCCCTAAAGCGTGAGAAGAAGTCTGGAATCCAAATGTCAAAAAATGCCCTCCTAAAAGGTACTCATTGGAATTTGGGCCCCTTTGCGCACCTAGGCTGCAAAAAAGTGTCACACATGTGGTATCGCCGTACTCAGGAGAAGTTGGGGAATGTGTTTTGGGGTGTCATTTTACATATACCCATGCTGGGTGAGATAAATATCTTGGTCAAATGCCAACTTTGTATAAAAAAATTGGAAAAGTTGTCTTTTGCCGAGATATTTCTCTCACCCAGCATGGGTATATGTAAAAATACACCCCAAAACACATTGCCCTACTTCTCCTGAGTACGGCGATACCAAATGTGTGACACTTTTTTGCAGCCTAGGTGCGCAAAGGGGCCCAAATTCCAATGAGTATCTTTACGATTTCACAGGGCATTTTTTACGTATTTGGATTACAAACTACTTCTCACACTTTAGGTCCCCTAAAATGCTAGGGCAGTATAAATACCCCACAAGTGACCGCATTTTGGAAAGAAGACACCCCAAGGTATTTCGTGAGGGGCATGGCGAGTTCATGTAAAATTTTATTTTTTGTCACAAGTTAGTGGAATATGAGACTTTGTAAGAAAAAAAAAGAAAAAAATATTTTCCGCTAACTTGTGCCAAAAAAAAAAAAATTCTAGGAACTCGCCATGCCCCTCACGGAATACCTTGGGGTGTCTTCTTTCCAAAATGGGGTCACTTTTGGGGTATTTATACTGACCTGGAATTTTAGGGGTCCTAAAGCGTGAGAAGTAGTTTGGAATCCAAATGCGTAAAAAATGCCCAGTGAAATTCTAAAGATACTCATTGGAATTTGGACCACTTTGTGCACCTAGGCTGCAAAAAAGTGTCACACATGTGGTATCGCCGTACTCAGGAGAAGTAGGGCAATGTGTTTTGGGGTGTATTTTTACATATACCCATACTGTGTGTGAGAATGATCTCTGTAAAATGACAACTTTGTATAAAAAAATGGGAAAAGTTGTCTTTTACAGAGATATTTATCTCACCCAGCATGGGTATATGTAAAAATACACCCCAAAATACATTGCCATACTTCTTCTGAGTACGGCAATACCACATGTGTGACACTTTTTTGCAGCCTAGGTGCGCAAAGGGGCCCACATTCCAATGAGTACTTTTAGGATTTCACAGGGCATTTTTACACATTTGGATTCCGAACTACTTCTCACACTTTAGGGCCCCTAAAATGCAAGGGCAGTATAAATACCCCACAAGTGACCCCATTTTAGAAAGAAGACACCCCAAGGTATTCCGTGAGGGGTATGGTGAGTTCATGTAAAATTTTATTTTTTGTCACAAGTTAATTGAATATGAGACTTTGTAAGAAAAAAAATATATATATATCATTTTCCGCTAACTTGTGACAAAAAATAAAAACTTCCATGAACTCACTATGCCCATCAGCGAATACCTTAGGGTGTCTAATTTCCGAAATGGGGTCATTTGTGGGGTGTTTCTACTGTCTGGGCATTGTAGAACCTCAGGAAACATGACAGGTGCTCAGAAAGTCAAAGTGCGTAAATTCACATTTTTGCACCATAGTTTGTAAACGCTATAACTTTTACCCAAACCAATAAATATACACTTATTGCATTTTTTTTTATCAAAGACATGTAGAACAATAAATTTAGAGAAAAATTTATATAGAAATGTAGTTTTATTTTAAAAATTTTACAACAGAAAGTGAAAAATTTCATTTTTTTGCAAAAATTTCGGTCAATTTTGATTAATATAAAAAAAAAGTTAAAATGTCAGCAGCAATGAAATACCACCAAATGAAAGCTCTATTAGTGAGAAAAAAAGGAGGTAAAATTCATTTGGGTGGTAAGTTATATGACCGAGCAATAAACCGTGAAAGTAGTGTAGTGCAGAATTGTAAAAAGTGGTCTGGTCATTAAGGGTGTTTAAGCTAGGGGAGCTGAGGTGGTTAAGTATTTTGCTAAAATTTATATATTTTTTTTAATAACAGAATATAAGAAGCAGTATATAACGCTTGAATTTCACAATGACAGACGCAGACAAGGACGCAAATTGAGTATTTTGCCCAAAAAGGGTGTTTTTTTTATAACAGAATATGACAGCAGTATATAACTCTTGAATTTCACACGTACAGATGTAGCAAGGGCTGTAAAATTAAGTATTTGCCTAAAAAGGGTGTTTTTTTTTAATCCAGAAAATTATAGCTGTATTTCTAGCTTAAATTGCACACTGACTAATGCGGCAAAGGCCCCAGATGGAGGGTATTGCAAAAAATGGGTGTATCTTAAAACACAGAAAATTATTGAAGTATTTTAAGCTTGTTTTTAACAATCATAGATGCAGCAATGGCTGCAATATTAAGTACTTTGCCCAAAAAAGGTGTTTTTTTAATAACAGAATATGACAGCAGTACATAATGCTTGAATTTCACACGTACAAAAGCAGCAAGGGCTGTAAAATTGCGTATTTTGCCCAAAAAGGGTGTTTTTTAAAACCCAGAAAATTATAGCTGTATTTATAGCTTAAATTGCACACTGAAGAATGCGGCAGAGGTCCCAGATGGAGGGTATTGCCAAAAATGGGTGCTTTTTAAAACCCAGAAATTATTGAAGTATTTCTTGTTTTTAACAATCACAGATGCAGCAAAGGCTGCAATATTAAGTACTTTGCCCAAAATGTTTTTTTTTTTTACTAACAGAATATGACAGCAGTATATAACTCTTGAATTTCACACTGACAGATACAGCAAGGGCTGTAAAATTGAGTATTTTGCCCAAAAAGGGTGTTTTTTAAAACTCAGAAAACTTTTGATGTATTTTAAGCATGGATTTGAATGTCACAAAAGCACATATGCTGTGCTGGTGCACTGACTTTCCATAAAATTGCCGCCACCGCCCACCTAACTATCAGACAGATAAAAGTTTTTTTTTTGTGTCACTGGGCTCAAGGCAGGGTAAAAAGATTGTGCACTGCACCCACAAAATGAATTCTTGGTAGATCGCTGAGTTAACAAGCACTTCTGATTAAAGATTCTTTCCTATTCTCTCCCTCACAGCAACAGCATCCTCTCCCTACACTAGTAACAGCAGAGTGACATGCAGCGCTACGTGACTCCCGCTTATATAGAGGCTGGGTCACATGCTGCACTGGCCAATAACAGCCATGCCATTAGTAAGCATGGCTGTGATGGCTTCTAAGGGCACAGAGTTAAACGATTGTTGATTGGCTGCTCTGCAGCCTTTCAAAAAGCGCCATAAAATAGCCGAACACCCAACCCGAACTTTTACTGAACTATACAGTTCGGGTTCGCTCAACCCTACAATTAACAAATAATAAAGTTTGCTGTTAACAATATTCGCAAATGTGGTTCACTGAATATCCCTTGCTGCTTCACTGCTGTGGTATGGGCTTCAGTTTATTGACCTAATTATGCGTCAAAGATGGTCTTCTCAGTTTGCCCAAGGGTTTGTATATCTTGTGTGAGGTTGGCATGGTTCAGCTAACAATGTGAATAAAACCATTAAATCCAAAACGTAACCTTCATCTTTCGCATAGTTAAGATAAAATTAGTGGAGTATAACAGTCGAGTGGAATGTGCAAGGACTAAGTACATATAGTCCACATTCTACATTTTTAGAAGTTTTGTATGTGTAGACTCATTTTCTAGCCCATATATTTTATATATGGAAGAATATCTGGACTCTGTATGAAGGACCTCCAGGATTCGCAGGTAAGCTTGTATTTGTTGTGTTGTCCATTCACATATGAGCATAATTCCTCTAACCTTGCGATTTGACCAATCTTGTTGATCCAGTGAGATATCGTGGGAGCGGTTGGTTGTTTCTAGTATAATGAGATCATGGCTTTAACTGATAGTACCAGTTGGGACCACAGTGTTTTATTATAATTTTGAGGGTGGAATGAGGTTGAGAAATACTACCTCGGGGGTCAGAGGAGGGGCGTTCGGACATGTTTTGGAAATAACTTCCTTAACACCAGTCCAGAAGTATTTGAGTGCATGGCATTCCCACCATAGGTGGATGTATGCCCCGGCATTTTTAGTGCATCTCCAGCAATTGGCTGGGATTGTGGGGTTCATGCGATTCAGCGCCACCTGAGTCCTGTACCACCTACTTACTTGTTTGTATGTGGATTCTTGTAACAGAACGCAATTAGATGGTCCCGTGCAGAATCTGTATATGTGTTTAAAATCTGCCTCTGTGAGATCGAGAAATAGTTCTTTCTCCTACGCTGAAATGTATGGCAGTACATAATCTCCTGTGGCGTCCGAGCGTAGGCCTGCATTGACTTTCGTCACAACTCTCCGTAGCCATGGGCGAGACATCGCTAGTTTCTCTGATTGTAGCTCAGGGAGAGTTATAGGTGTAGCTAAGCGGGCGCATTGTGATTCATCTGAGGAGGGCAGAGACAAGGTACGTAAGAAGTTGTTTATATCCTGCCGTCTAAGATGAGATTCTTCCTTAGATTCTCCAACCTTCAGATTATACAAGGCTTTATAGAATTGTCTGAAGTGTTCTGCTATGTCTTTTGTGTTAGTGGACTGTTGTCCGTTATTGGCCCTAATGGATTTAATAAAGGTCTGTTCCCTAGCTCTTTTGGCCATCAGAGCCATAATACATTTTATGTTTGGTATAAAGATAATCTTTAGAAGCTTTTAAGTTGAGGAGCTGCAACACTTTCTCTCTCTGGACAGCTGATTCTGCTTTTGTGGCGGTGGCCAGCGTTCTTTTATGCTGTTTTTCTAAGGTTTCTATTCTTTTAAGGGTAGTTTCCATTTCTTTATTCTTACATTTTTTGAGGTACAGTAGGAGCATAGTGAGATCAGATCTACACGCACTACGGTTTTATGGGCTTCCCATATTATAGGTTGAGGTGTAGTCATGGGTGTGTTTTGCTTGAAATACAGGGTGGGCCATTTATATGGATACACCTTAATAAAATGGTAATGGTTGGTGATATTAACTTCCTGTTTGTGGCACATTAGTATATGTGAGGGGGGAAACTTTTCAAGATGGATGGTGACCATGGCGGCCATTTTGAATTCAGCCATTTTGAATCCAACTTTCGTTTTTTCAATAGGAAGAGTGACACATCAAACTTATTGGGAATTTCACAAGAAAAACAATGGTGTGCTTGGTTTTAACGTAACTTTATTCTTTCATGAGTTATTTACAAGTTTCTGACCACTTATAAAATGTGTTCAATGTGCTGCCCATTGTGTTGGATTGTCAATGCAACCCTCTTCTCCCACTCTTCACACACTGATAGCAACACCGCAGGAGAAATGCTAGCACAGGCTTCCAGTATCCGTAGTTTCAGGTGCTGCACATCTCGCATCTTCACAGCATAGACAATTGCCTTCAGATGACTCCGAAGATAAAAGTCTAAGGGGCTCAGATCGGGAGACCTTGGGGGCCATTCAACTGGCACACGACGACCAATCCACTTTCCAGGAAACTGTTCATCTAGGAATGCTCGGACCTGACACCCATAATGTGGTGGTGCACCATCTTGCTGGAAAAACTCAGGGAACGTGCCAGCTTCAGTGCATAAAGAGGGAAACACATCATCATGTAGCAATTTCGTATATCCAGTGGCCTTGAGGTTTTCATTGATGAAGAATGGCCCCACTATCTTTGTACCCCATATACCACACCATACCATCCATTTTTTTGTTCCAACAGTCTTGGAGGGATCTATCCAATGTGGGTTAGTGTCAGACCAATAGCGGTGGTTTTGTTTGTTAACTTCACCATTCACATAAAAGTTTGCCTCATCACTGAACAAAATCTTCTGCGTAAACTGAGGGTCCTGTTCCAATTTTTGTTTTGCCCATTTTGCAAATTCAGTGCGCCGATCTGGGTCATCCTCGTTGAGATGCTGCAGTAGCTGGAGTTTGTAAGGGTGCCATTTGTGAGTAGCTAATATCCGCCGAAGGGATGTTCGACTAATGCCACTCTCCAGTGACATGCGGCGAGTGCTACGCTGTGGGCTCTTGCTGAATGAAGCTAGGATAGCCACTGATGTTTCTTCATTAGAGACAGATTTCATGCGTCCACATTTTGGCAAATCCAACACTGAACCAGTTTCACGAAACTTAGCAAGCAGTTTGCTAACTGTAGCATGGGAGATGGGTGGTCTCGTAGGGTGTCTTGCATTGAAATCTGCTGCAATGACCCGGTTACTGCGTTCACCAGACATCAACACAATTTCTATCCGTTCCTCACGTGTTAACCTCGGCGACATGTCAATGGCTGTAAACAAAGAGAAACTTGTTAATAACTCATGAAAGAATAAAGTTACGTTAAAACCAAGCACACCATTGTTTTTTGTGTGAAATTCCCAATAAGTTTGATGTGTCACATGACCCTCTTCCTATTGAAAAAACTAAAGTTGGATTCAAAATGGCCGACTTCAAAATGGCCGCCATGGTCACCACCCATCTTGAAAAGTTTCCCCCCTCACATATACTAATGTGCCACAAACAGGAAGTTAATATCACCAACCATTCCCATTTAATTAAGGTGTATCCATATAAATGGCCCTCCCTGTAGTTGTTTAGTAAGGTCTTGATACGGGCTTTGTGTGACGGGTCTTGGAGAATTGTCTCATTGAGTCGCCATGTAAAAGAGGGGGCAGGAAGGGATTCTATAATTATGGCCAGTAAGACCGGGGCATGGTCTGAGATGGCAATGTTGTGTATTGATGATTTCACCATTTTTGTTAGGTGCATAGAGGTGAGGAGAATGTACTATAATCTTTGAAAGGAATTGTTCGATTCCGAGTGATATGTGTAGTCCCTGCCATGTGGGTTATTTGTTCTCCAGGTGTCTATAAGTCTGCGGGATGACAGAGCATTTTTTTACGCCCTCAGTTTCCTATAAGAGATATGGAGATTCGGGTTGGAAGAATCCAATAGAGGGTCTAAAGTGATGTTAAAATCCCCTCCCAAAATGCAAACTCCTTCCTGAAAGGATTCAAGGCATTTAAGGGCCTCTTTTAGCCATGGCACTTGATGTATGTTAGGAATGTATATGCCTGCAAATGTAACTGGTGTGTTGGCAATCTGGCCTTTCAGAAACAGAAATCTACCTTCATTGTCGGTAAGACTAGCTGTCATGGTGAAAGGGAGCGATTTTTTTGATAGCAATGGTTACTCCCCTGGTCTTGGAAGCGGAGTAACAGGAGTGAAACCATTGATTGAAGTATATTTTATTCAGTGAGGGAAGCTTACCTCATTTGAAATGGGTCTCCTGGAGTATCACAACATCTGTGTGCAGAGATCTAAGGAGTTGAAATACTCTGGATCTCTTGGTAGGTGAGTTGAGTCCCCCCACATTCCACAACACCACATTAACAGCAGACATTCAGCCTACTTCCTATTAATATGATAACAATAATGAAGAATAGTTTAAACATAGGTTGTAGTAGCACAGTAAGAACAGAACAGTGCAAGAACAAAAAATAACAATATTAACAATGTTGAGGTGTACGACTAGGTTCTCCTCTTCTCCTGTCCATGGGACACCTCAGGTGAATATCCTAGGGCCGCTGGCAGGGAAAGATTGGTGATTTAGAACTGCAACCCAGGGAGTTGTACAGTTGGGTACACCTATTATTCTGAATAGGGAGTAGTAGCGCCAGCGCTGTTATAGATAAAGCTCATGGTGGATAGGTAGAGGTGGGGAGGGGAAGTGGAGATGGGAGAGATGGAGAGGCAGTAGGGTAAGTTAAGAAGGTATCGGATGTCCAAGAAATGTGGTGAAAGAAGTGTATCCTTGTATTCCAGGCTGTTTATTTAGATATCAGCCCGGTTTGCCGCATGCCTTTTTCGGGTCTTCTTTACTTTCCACTGGGTCGTCTCGGGGAGGTTTGGCAGTTCTGCCACATCAGAGATGGGGTCCGAAGAAGAAGGCGTTGAGGGGTCCAGCTTAAGAAGTTCGTAGACAGGAAGTATATCTGTTGTTGTTCGCACTACTTTATGGGTCCCTTGGTAGGTAAATGCAATCCCGAACAGAAATAGCCATCTATATGGAATGTCCATTTTCCTTAGGATGTCCAGAAAGGGTTTTAGCTTGCGTCTTTTGGTCAAGGTGACCTGTGACAAATCTTGAAAGATTTGTATGGGAGAGCCCTCGGAGGACAATTCCTGACCGTTTCTAGCCGCTCTTAGAATCGCGTCCCTGTGGTGCGAATTAAGGACTTTACAGATTATGTCTCGCGGCATACTCTGGCACTCCTTTCAAGCGGAGGTTATTGCATCTCCCTCTATTATCTTGGTCCTCTATATATGAAAGCAAATTATTGAGGTGATGTTGACAGTGGGAGAGGGCCGCGGCAGTAGCTTCTCCAAAAGATAGGATGCTTGGTTCTCTTCTAATTGTTCCACTCTGCCTCCAATATCTCTAATATTTGCTTTTATGTCTGAAAGTTCTTTGAGGACAGGAGCTATTGCTGATTCAATGATCTGTTTGTCGTAATGTTGAAATAATGGGGTCTCCCTCATGGCATTCTTCAGCACTCAGGCTCTCATGATCCAATATCTCTGTGGCGGCAGCCATTTTCTGGTCAACTGATTGACTTGGTTTAGGGCCTGAATGCTTTTTATGTAGATACTTCTCCATTTTTGACTGTGACTGTTTTACTGTCTTGGAACCCATTTCCTCTGTTTTCCCCACTTTCACCATAGTGGTCAGGATTGTGGTAAAGGGTAAGGAGAGGACACACGGTGGGGGTGCTAGTATAAGGCTCTGAGCGCTTAGCTCCTGACTTCAACCCCTCTGGTTTTTTATCCCAGAGATTGGCGGAACCTGGGGTCTCGGGACAGTTCTAAAAGATTTATTATACCGCTTCTCTGTGCTGTCCCGAACAACCAGATCCAAACCCCTCACCTTTATGGGAGTCCCAGCAGAAAAAGATGGCTCTGGGGTAGGTGGCTAGATGGCTCTTTGTTTGCGGGATTTCAGGAGGGTTGAAGCAGTCTTTGAGTGCTGCACTGATCCGTTCAGACTTGCAGCAGGTCTCCCTGGTCTGGACTGGCTCCGGAGGTAAGACGCTCTTTTTGTGTGCACACAAGTCTCCCCCTGTATCTGTCCCCCACAGGAATTACCCCCAGTCTCTTTTTCTTTGCCGCTATCGGGCCTGGCAGTGGTGTGTCACAGCACTTGTGGGCCTTGGGCTGTAGTCTCAGGTGGATTTCCTTTGCCGTTCTTCTCTCCGACAGATGTCCCCCAGCAGGTCGGTATATGATGTATGTGGTTTGCTTGCTGTTTTCGGCCTCGTCAGAGCATTCGCTTGGTCTCCGATACGAGTGTCAGGGGCTCCGATACTTAATGTCGGGGCTTGAGTCGGGTGGTAGGTCGCAACTTGCGTGTTCGCCCAAATTTCTTCTTGGGCGGTTGTAGAGTGGTTGGGCCAGCCACTGGTGTTATTTGGAGGCCAAATCAGGCTGGATGTCAATGTCTAGAGCCTTGGATGACTATAGATTAATTATTCCGGAGGAGCTGAGTTTCATGCAGCCACTCTCCAGCACCCAGGCCACGCCCCCATGGACACAAACTTTGGATACTGACAGTCGCTGTATGCCAGAAAGGTGTGTGCAACAGGCACCCAGAGACTCTCGATAACAAACATTTGTGTCAGGTGGAAGTAGGAGTCACTCTAGCGGTGGCTCTGCTGGACTCAGGGAGTCTGGTGACCCTTGTGAGGGCAACCCTGGTGCGACCCACTGAGTTTACTGGTCAGAAAGTCAGCATTTTATGTATACATTTTATGTTTACCCCACCGCTCTGGTGTCTGCAAACACAGTTGCCGGCAGGCGGATCCATGAGGTGGCAGTGGCCACGAACCTGCACTATGAGTTAATACTAGGAAGAGACTTCCCGTTGTTCCCAGCCCTGTGGTAATCCACCATGGTATTGTCCCAGAGCCCCAGGCGAAAGTCCGGTTAAAGCCATACCGGGTGCCCAAGGCTCAGCGACAAGCCATCTCAGAGGAAGTACAGCTGATGCTGCCACTAGATATTATTGAGGAGTCCAAGAGTGAGTGGGCAAGCCCAATAGTCCTGATACCTAAAACAGATGGGGCGTTACGGTTCTGTAACGATTTCCGTAAACTGAATGAGGTCTCTAAATTTGTAATCTCTTGCCGCGGGTGGGTGAGTTAATCAAGCGATTAGGGCAGGCGCAGTATTTTTATGTCTTGGACTTCACAAAAGGGTATTGGCAAGTGCCCTTAACGGAGGCTGCCCCAGAGAAAACGGCCTTTATCACACCTGAGGGTCTATATCAGTATAAGGTGTTTCGCCTGCATGGTGCTCCTGCCACATTCCAGCGGTTAATGAACATTGTGCTTCGTCCGCATCATTGCTATGCCTCGGCTTACCTCGACAATATTGTCGTTTATAGTACTGACTGGGAGAGTCACCTGGCAAAAGTACAGGCTGTAGTGGACTCCCTCCGAAGGGCTGGGCTAACCGCTAACTCAATAAAAATGTGCCATAGTGTTGGAGGAGACACAATACGTAGGTTATGTCATTGGGTGCGGAGTCATCAAACCCCATATGAGCAAGATAGAGGCAATACGGAGTTGGCCACGACCTGTCACCACCAGGCAAATAAAGTCATTCCTGGGGATGGTGGGGTATTACATGAGGTTTGTTCCCCACTTTGCTACCTTAGCAGCTACATTGACAGGGCTCTTGAAGGGACGGAAGTCCATAATAATTCGCTGGAATGACCAGGCAGAAGATCCTTTTTCTGCTTTCAAGTTGGCCCTGTGCAGGTCACTGGTTTTGGTGACGCCGACTTAAAGAGGGAGTTTTTTGGTACAGACCGATGCCTCCGAAGTAGGCCTTTGAGCTGTACTGTCTCAGGAAATCAATGGGGAGGAGCATCCCATTGTTTTCCTGAGCCGAAAACTCACCCCTGCTGAAACCAGATACAGCATAGTGGAGAGAGAGAGTGCCTGGCCATCAAATGGGCACTCGAGTCTCTCCGCTATTATCTGTTGGGGAGCAAGTTCTGGCTGGTGACTGACTACTCCTCTCTCAAGTGGATGAGTCAAGCTAAAGAGAGGAATGCCCTTGTCAACAGATGGTTCTTGTCATTGCAGAACTTCAAGTTCACAGTTCGCAAGCCGGTTAAATGGAAACATGGATGCCCTGTCCCGGGTGCACTGTTTGGCAAGTGTTCACCCCCACAAGGTTAAACAAAAGAAGGGGGGGTATGTGACAGTGAAAGGTCTGGTGTGGAAAGAAAGATATTTTCCTCACAGCTTGTGCTGCTGGACTGATTGACACCCAGGTGAGGTCAAGAACTGGACAGGATCTCATTTGCCAGTCCGGGCCTTGCTGACAGCAGACTGTCTTAAAAGGCCAGCTGGACAGCAGTAGGGTATGTGAGGCCTGTGGCTGGATGTCGGCTTACGGTTTGTCTGGGAGTACAGGTCAGCAAACACCTGGACTTGTCCCTTTTCTGCGGTACCCCCGGCATGGTGTGAATTAAACACCAGGACTCGACCTTCTTAAGCGGTACCCACGGCATGGTGTGAATTGAGCACCAAGACTTAAAACATAAGGTGACTTTTGTTTTTGTTTGTGTGAATAAACACTGAACTTGTGTTTAAGAACTGTTTTGTGTCTCTGTACTGTGTCCGCTTACCCTGCCCACAATCTGCACAGACTCATTCTATCCAGTCAGTGCTGCCATTGTTAGACTGTGCAGGTACACACTCCCAACTGGTTAACACCTCTCTGTACCCTTACTGCAGACTGCTAGCAATTCATTCATAACTTCCAGTAGAAATAATAAAGGAATAGCACAGCATAGAGCCATAAAAATAGATGCTCCAAAATTGTTATTCCACGGAGGATGCATATAGCTGTTAAAACAGGCATGTCATGAGTGGTTACATTGTTTGTGTGAATAAACACTGAACTTGTGTTTAAGAACTGTTTTGTGTCTCTGTACTGTGTCCGCTTACCCTGCCCACAATCTGCACAGACTCATTCTATCCAGTCAGTGCTGCCATTGTTAGACTGTGCAGGTACACACTCCCAAATGGTTAACACCTCTCTGTACCCTTACTGCAGACTGCTAGCAATTCATTCATAACTTCCAGTAGAAATAATAAAGGAATAGCACAGCATAGAGCCATAAAAATAGATGCTCCAGAATTGTTATTCCGCGGAGGATGCATATAGCTGTTAAAACAGGCATGTCATGGGTGGTTACAGGTCTTCTTTAAATTTCTGTTTGGAATCCTGTTTTTTACCGGCCAAAAATTCTTGCGTGCAGGAATCTGCAACAGAGACCACAAATGGAGTATGCAACACAGATGTGAACTTGTCATAAGTCTCAGATTCGCCACTGCACTGCCTGTTGTTCAGATTAGTAACGGAATGCATCCAGGGTTGCCAACCATTCAGAAATTACAGTCCAGTGCAAAAAAAATTTATGAGGCTGGTCGGAGGTTATTTTGTTGGTAATTATTATTATTTTACAGTTCCCAGTTAATACTGGTAATTAATTCTTATTATATTCAGATATAGACATGTATTACATATAATCTTTATAATTTATTATGGTTTTCCAATTTGTCCGTAAAAAATGTTGGCGGTCCATCATTTTTAAATAATTTGGAATTTCAGGTTGCTTTAAAAAAAAAATACCCAAAATACCCAAAGTATTCTGCTATGCACAAATTGGCACTAGTCGGAATAGGGGACACCAATCAATATTCTTGTACCACTATTATTTGCTACTGCTTATATATTTTCTTTCTTGTATACTTTAAGGAAAATAGTTGTGCTTCAACAGAAAACAGCTTGGAACTGCAATCAGATTTATCAAGAGGATCTTACATAAGGTTTGATGTTCCTGAGCACAAAGTTAAAAGCAGCTGGCCTAAGTTCAGAGGTAAGAATCATGACATATTAAAGAAGAATTATATTAGTTGTAGAAATGAAAGGCTATTTAATCATAGCTTTGTTCTCTTCACAATTTTTCGAATGAGACTTGCATCACTGTAATGATATATGGCTATAATCTTATTACCTAAAAATAATAAGAAGTATGACTCAGTGCAACCAGACCTAGGGGGAAGGGGGTGGGGAACTGGTGTTAGGATAGATTAGACCTCCTACTACCCAAACAAATTTTAGAACTCCGATTGCACGCCGCTGTGTCCAATACCATCCATTCTGAAGTGAATTTATTCTCCATGTCACAACTAACAGACATGCCACATGACAGGCCAAGAGGGGGCATTTTGGCATTCACTGCACCAGTGACCTTGGATGTGACTGTAAGGGTGTTCTTCACTTTCACACTTGCCTAATACATTAAGCCACCAAGGAGTTCAATGGCCCCCAAAGACATCCACACATACAGTGTTCATTTTAGGACATGGTCAGAAATCATAGTAAAGTATCAAAATAATGCCAATGTGACACCTGACCCTGACCCTGACACCAGACCCCTGACTCTGACCCCTGACTCTGACACCTGACCCTAACACCTGACTCTCACATCTGAGTTTGACTTATGCTCTTCATAGGTCAGGGTCAAAGTGAGAATGAGTTATAGATATACTATGTATTTGTATGCTAAATCACACAACCAAAGTACGTCTATTGCTGAGCTTATAGCTCTGTGCCTAAAATGCTGTAAGCTAACACATTACAGTGTTATATGAGTGCATAGCTGATAGCTCACAGCCACAGACACAATATATGATCATACAGATCGCAGTACTATGTGATAGCTTCTAAGTATAGAAAAACCGTGTGGTAATGTCCCTATGTGGTAATGTTATAGCTTGGAGGTTACATTAATGGCTTTGCATGTTGAAGTCACCAGAAAGATTTTTTTTTTTTCTTTAATAGCATATACTATAATAAATAATATGTCATTAACCCGTAGGATACCAGCGCTGTACATGTATGTCGCTGGAAACACGGTCACAAATCCCAGCGCCGTCCAGGCCACAGGATCTACTCCCTCCCGATCAGCTGCAGGGGTCTAGCAGTCACTGATAATTGGACCCCTGCTGTATGCACCAGCATTGGTGAAAACAATGATGCCGGCTCATTAACCCTTGCACTGCCGCGGTCAGCGCTGACCGCTGCACGTGCGGTATCCTGCCATGTGCAGGGTGTCCATCGGGTCGCCGTGGTGCTGTGACGTCAGCCTGCTGTCTAGCCCTGTCAGTCAATGGAGGGAAGGGAGTTGCAGAGCACAGGGGGTGTTACAGAACCCCCATTCAGCATTCAGCCCCGCCTCTGAGTGCTCGAATTGTTTATTTGCATATGAATAAAAACACAGATATCTCTGCAGCTATTTATCATAATCAGCATAATGAGCCCTACCAGGAGGTATGTATGGTCTAATAGGGTTGATTCTGGTGACAGAGCCTCTTTAACCTCTTACGGACACAGGGCGTACCTGTACACCCTGATGTCCAAATCCTTAAGGACACAGGGCGTACCTATGTATTTCCGATCACCGCTGCGCAGCGGGTGGTGATCGGAACGGTGTGCCTGCTGAAATCATTCAGAAGGCACCTTGTGACAATGCCGAGGGGGGTACTGTGACCCCCCCGTATTGGCAATCGCTGCTAACCGCAGGTCATATTCAGTGAAGCCCACTGTGCGAATCTGGATTCCTGGTTGGCCAACAAAGTCAGGAATCAAGGGCTCAAAATACTCTGGGGTACTCCAGCCAAGTTCACCGGTAGGGGGCTCAGGTGAAGTTGCCTGGTGGGCCGGAAAAATAGTACGAGCCCCAGGGCTGCTCATACTAGTGTGGGTCACAGGGTACTTGGGATGGGGGGCTCCTGCCTCCGCCTGGCGGTGTCTCTGCTGCCTTGGGGGCTCATCCTCATCACTAGATGATGAGGAGAACGAGAATGACAACAGAAAAGTGGGGTCATCCTCGTCCTCACTGGGGCTCTCGGAGTCGGAGAGCAGCTGGGCGTATGCCTCCTCGGCAGAGAACATCCGGCGGGCCATCTTAGAACGCTAAAGGGGAGTGCGTGTGTGTGTAAAACTTTATTTAGTGTGGGGGGGGAACGGTGTGTTTTTATGTATACCCTACCCTAACCTAACAGAATCCCAGAAAAATTGCTCACACTCCAAAAACGTGCTGATCAGTGGTACCAAGCTGATTAGCGGTGGGGTGGGTGATGCGCTCTTTTACGGCTAAGAGTGCCGGCCACAGTCAGCGCACCAACAAAAAGGAAAAAAATGCGCTTGCGCCCCAAAATATGTGCAGCACCCCTGGAGGGACGGGGGTCGCACAGGGTGCTGTGGACCCCAGACACCCTCAGATCCGGGTGCTGCATACACAATAAAACTTTATTTTTTTCACTATCCCTGCCTAACCTAAAGCTCTCCCTAAATGTGTATATGCCAGATGCCACTTTATGGGGTCTAAGGGGCTACGGATGGTGGCGGATCGTGTGGGATGCAGAGGGACCGACACAGGGCTCCTCTCTCCTTGCTTACACAGAAGTCTGTGGGTCGTTGTCCTGTTGCAACACCCATCTTCTGTTGAGCTTCAGCTGGTGGACAGATGGCCTTAAGTTCTCCTGCAAAATGTCTTGATAAACTTGGGAATTCATTTTTCCTTCGATGATAGCAATCCGTCCAGGCCCTGATGCTGCAAAGCAGCCCAAACCATGATGCCCCCACCACCATACTTTACAGTTGGGATGAGGTTTTGATGTTGGTGTGCTGTGCCTCTTTTTCTCCACACATAGTGTTGTGTGTTTCTTCCAAACAACTCAACTTTGGTTTCATCACAGAATATTTTGCCAGTACTGCTGTGGAACATCCAGGTGCTCTTGTGCAAACTGTAAACGTGCAGCAATGTTTTTTTTGGACAGCAGTGGCTTCCTCTGTGGTATCCTACCATGAAATCCATTCTTGTTTAGTGTTTTACGTATCGTAGATTCGGTAACAGGGATGTTAGCATATGCCAGAGACTTTTATAAGTCTTTAGCTCACACTCTAGGATTCTTCTTCACCTCATTGAGCAGTCTGCGCTGTGCTCTTGCAGTCATCTTTACAGGATGGCCACTCCTAGGGAGAGTAGCAGCAGTGCTGAACTTTCTCCATTTATAGAGAATTTGTCTTACCGTGGACCGATGAACAGCAAGGCTTTTGGAGATACTTTTATAACCCTTTCCAGCTTTATGCAAGTCAACAATTCTTAATCGTAGGTCTTCTGAGAGCTCTTTTGTGTGAGGCATCATTCACATCAGGCAATGCTTCTTGTGAAAAGCAAACCCAGAACTGGTGTGTGTTTTTTATAGGGCAGGGCAGCTGTAACCAACACCTCCAATCTCATCTCATCGATTGGACTCCAGTTGGGTAACACCTCACTCCAATTAGCTCTTGGAGATGTCATTAGTCTAGGGGTTCACATACTTTTTCCACCTGCACTGTGAATGTTTACATGGTGTGTTCAATAAAAACATGGTAACATTTAATTCTTTGAGTGTTATTAGTTTAAGCAGACTGTGATTGTCTATTGTTGTGACTTAGACAAAGATCAGATCAGATTTTATGACGAATTTGTGCAGAAATCCATATCATTCCAAAGGGTTCACATACTTTTTCTTGCAACTGTATATTACACCACCGATCACCCTCCTATTCCGGGTCATCGGGTCACCAGAGACCCGAATAACCCGGAAATGCTGCAAACCGCAGCTCTGAATTGACCTGCGGTTAGCAGCGATTGCCGATACAGGGGGATCACAGGACCCCCTCGGCATTGTCACAGGGTGCCTTCTGAATGATTTCAGCAGGCACACCGTTCCGATCACCGCCAGCCGCACAGCAGTGGTCGGAAATACATAGGGTGTATCTGTACGCCCTGTGTCCTTGAGGACTCGGACAGGTACGCCCTGTGTCCGTAAGAGGTTAAAGAGGCTCTGTCACCAGAATCAACACTATTAGACCATACATACTGCCTGGTATGGTTCATTATGCTGATTATGTATGATAAATAGCTGCAGAGATATCTGCTTTTTTTTTCATATACAAATAAACAATTCGAGCACTCAGAGGCGGGGCTGAATATTTTGAGCAATGCTCTGTAACACCCCCTGTGCTCTGCACCCCCCCTCCCCCCATTGACTGACAGGGCTAGACAGCAGGCTGACGTCACAGCACCACGGGTACCCGATGGACAACCTGCACCCTGCAGGATACCGCACATGCAGCGGTCAGCGCTGACCGCAGCAGTGCAAGGGTTAATGAGCCGGCATCATTGTTTTCACCAATGCCGGTGCATACAGCAGGGGTCCAATTATCAGTGACTGCCGGACCCCTTCAGCTGAATGGGAGGGAGTAGCTCCTGTACCTGTACTGCGCTGGGATTTGTGACCGTGTTTCCAGCGACATACATGTACAGCGCTGGTATCCTACGGGTTAATGACATATTATTTATTATATTTTTGTTTTATTTAATTGCATATACTATGTCTTTCTTGGGGCTTCAACCTGGGATATCTACATGCAAAGCCATTAATGTAACCTCCAAGCTATAACATTACCACCTAGGGACATTACCACATGGTTTTTCTATACTTAGAAGCTATCACATAGTACTGCGATCTGAATGATCATATTATATGTCTGTGGATAAAGCAGTAATATGTATATCAGCTTTCTGAGCAAATCTCAGTGTGGTGAAGCTATAGCACATATATACAGTAGATACTGTATGTATAATCCAGGACATAGCTCTGTATACAGTGACTAATCAACTTTTTCAGGGGTCCCAGAAATACAGTGATTCTAGCTAATATGGAACTGCATACACACTTGAGAGAGGTGAATCAATGTATAAGTCATGTAAGATAGCGGAGGGAGAGCAGACTTACAGTAAGATAATTTGGTTTGCAGATCTGTGAAGAGGCAGTGAATCTGGCAAGTCTCCTCATCAGCTACTCCAGAACACGCCCAAACTTCCTTCTGCTTGTATTTGGTGGGAGAGCTGGACCATGCCTAACCACAGTGGACTAGTGAGACCCCTAGTGGTCATATCTTTGCAGCTTATGTTTGGGTGGATGCCGACAAATAATTACAATCAAGTGATTTACAGATCTGATAATTAGACTCCTTCCTAAGAAATAAGAATACATTATTATATTGTACAGTGACTTGTTTCAAGACAACAAAAACAAAAAAAACTCAGTCACCTGGAAATAGATAAAGATAAAATTAGTGCCCCCTTTACTATAGTGCTGCCCATGTACTCTTAATAAAATAAAAAAGGACTACTTACATCACACACCACTTGAATTTGTCTCTGATCTAGAGCTCAATAAAATATAAAACATTAATTTTATTAAAAGCCTGAAAGGGGTTTTGAACCCATGAACACTACATGCAAAGCAAGTGTCTTACCAGTGAGCTATAGTTTTAGGCAGCAAAGGTGGTGATTTTTTTGATCTATGAGATGTAGTATACAAAAAAACACAGTAAACCTAAAATCCTTTGTGACACTGACAAGTGAAGGAAGTCAGATATCAGTGTCACACATCAGCATCACACATCATTTAAATTTGCCTCCTATCTAGGGCTTAATAAAATCAAAAAAAAATTTAAGAGGCTAAAAGGGGTTTTGAACACAGAAACATTGGGTATGAGGCAATTGCTTTACCACTGAGCTATCAGCTATGCGCTCATATAACACTGTAATGTGTTAGCTTACAGCATTTTAGGCACAGAGCTATAAGCTCAGCAATAGACATACTTTGGTTGTGTGATTTAGCATACAAATACATAGTATATCTATAACTCATTCTCACTTTGACCCTGACCTATGAAGAGCATAAGTCAAACTCAGATTTTAGAGTCAGATGTGAGAGTCAGGGTCAGGTGTCAGAGTCAGGTGTCACATTAGCATTTTTTTGATACTTGACTATGATATCTGACCATGTCCTAAAATGAGCACTGTACACACATCAATACACCACGCTGCCGCCACTGGTCAGTATGGTTACGGGACTCGTAGTTACAAACTCACAAGCACTCACAGACAATGTGTTCTACCAGACAATAGGCAAACCTCGAGCACACCAACTATCGATGGTAAGACAGCAAAGCAGTACTTAGAAGGTGATGGTACTTTTTGAGCATTAAGGAACTCCTTAAATGTAAGATTTAATATGCAAAAAGGTACAGTGCTAAAATGTTACAAAAAGATGACAAAAAGGAACATTCAGATATGCAAACAGTACAGAAATAAAATGGGGAAAAACTATTGAATCACATACCAATTCGATCAGTGAGGTATTCACACTGGGAGAACAGCTGACAGAATTAAATTCATAACCTAATTTATACAAATAAGATATAATTCTTATAAGACAAGTTATAATTCTCCATAACTTGTAATAGGAGAAATTACCTAAATATCTCAACCTCAATCTACCCCCCCCCCTTTGCAGAAAACTTCCAGGCAACTCTGGTGGCTGAGAGGTATTAAAGGTCCTCCTTCCACAATTTCACAAACACTTGGAGAATTTATTAATACAGTGCTTGTACAGATAACACTAACAAGCAAAAAAATGCAGACTTAAAGTGCTCATGTAAATACTGTATACCTCTATGACTATGAAAGCCTCAATAACTTTTCAACGTCTGAACAGATTTCAAAGACAAGTCAGAGGACTTGTAGAACTGTGACAGGTGTGTTATCTTCATTATCTAAATATGTAATTTCAACTACTATATCTGGGTAAAATGTTCTTACAAGAACCCTGATTTGTGTCTCTCTTGGAAAGGTAAATCACCTATTGATTGGACCATGCGCAGGGAAAAATACATTCTTTCCTTGACGCTTCTCCTACTTACCAATTTCTTTACAATATGTTTGGATTGTGAAAATGCTACTAATGTTGAAATTGAATGTTAATTCCCAACAATCGTGCCTAGTGATGAAAAAGTGTTGACTTTATTATCAATGTGCACCAGAAATACGCCTAATATAGTCGTATTTCTGGATAGTATATGACCACTATATCTTAATATGCACAGGCCATCCAACCTATAACACCTCTCTATGAGGTGATACAAGGGGTCAGTGAACACATGAAACACCATGAGAGTAAGCTCCACATCACTGGATTCCCAAATTAATATGCAATCGCCTCACCTACTGTATACCTACTGATCATGGAATGTTGCAGGATTTATTTCCCCACTGAAATGTAAAAAGATCTTAAACCACATCAGTTTTCCGGAAAAAAATAGATTGTCCAGCTTCACCTCGCAGTGCGTGTTTTATTAGGAAACGTGCTTAAAAACCAAACATCAGGCTCATTTCATCAACATGTTTCGGATCAACATATATTACAGATCCTTCCTCATGATACCGAGAACAAGACTGACAAATCTTATATACAGAGTAAAAGCAGTGATTCAGCTGTGGATTATTGATTGGCAATTAGACTGCTTTCACCCCACCCACAGCATATACCACTGAGACACAGGAACAGAACTGCATGAGAAGAAGATAGAGGAGAAAAAATAAATAAAAATCTTTTAATTTTCTCCCCTCTCTTCCTCCCACGCAAGAACCGCCCCTAAAGGACAAGAGAAGAAGATACATCTAATAATGCAATATTAAATCTTGTCTTTGATTAAGGCCCAAAGGCATACAGGACTGAAATCTAAAAATCCAATAGGCTTCTCTATTGAGAAGAGCTTTCCTATGGTCTCCTCCCCGTTTAGGAAAATTAACTCGTTCAATGCCCTGAACTTTCATGCCAGCAATATTGCCCTGGTGGCAGGAGGCAAAATGCTGGCTGACTGCTGACACATTTTTTTACAAAAGCATGAGATATATCTGAGATATGTCTGCATATCCGAACTTTGAGGGCATTGGACGTACATCCCACATATTGCAATTGACATGTAGAACAAGACACACAATACACCACATGTGTGGTATTGCAATTAACGTATTGTTGTATCTCAAATGACTGCTGGGCTGCAACAGAGGCCACATACCGTTGCTCCTTAGTCTGATAAATTCACCCCTAGGGGTGTTTTTAACCACGTGTTTCGGATGACAGGACAGGGCTAATAAAGTGGTATTGCCAGCTGTCTCTTTTCTATAAGTACAAGTGGTTATCTCAGATTTTTCCACATCACCATGGAGAGTAAGATCCAAAAATGAAATAGTGTGGACATGAAAATCAACCGTAAAGCTCAGATTCATTTGATTATCATTGAGATATCTCTCAAACAGTGGTATGGCCGTCACACCCGACGACCAGATGAACAACAGGTCATCTATGTAACGGCCATACCACTGCAGGGAGGAAGACCACGGGTTATCACAGGAAAACAAAAAACGAGACTCCCACCAAGACATGTATATGTTCGCCAGTGAGGGCGAAAATTTTGCGCCCATCGAAACTCCAGTACATTGTAAGTATAGCTTCTGGTCGAACATAAACACATTGTGTTTGAGCAAGAACTGAATCACATCACAAATATAAGCAATGAAATCCAGGCTATAATCTGAGTATGCATTTAAAAACCATTTGGTTGCAGCAATAGCCTGATCATGCGGGATGACTGTATAAAGTGATGTGACATCGGCTGTTACCCAAACAAAATCCGGGTTCAATTTGAAGTCATAAAAGGATTGTAACACTGACCTAGTGTCCAGCAAGAAACCAGGCAAGGTTTGCACTAATGGTTGTAACAGATTATCTACCCATTCTGACATTTTTTCAGAGTATGAGCCTATGCCTGCAACAATTGGTCGCATCAAAGGAGGAAACGCTGGCTTATGTATTTTCGGGAGTGAGTGAAATATCGGAGTGATAGGAAAAGGAACATAAATATAGTCTGCTTGTCTCTGATTAATGAACCCTCCACTCACTCCAACACTTAACAACTCCAGAAGTTCCTCCTGAAAGCGGGGGGTGGGGTCAATGTCAGAATGGGTAGATAGTCTGTTACAACCATTAGTGCAAACCTTGCCTGGTTTCTTGCTGGACACTAGGTCAGTGTTACAATCCTTTTATGACTTCAAATTGAACCCGGATTTTGTTTGGGTAACAGCCGATGTCACATCACTTTATACAGTCATCCCGCATGATCAGGCTATTGCTGCAACCAAATGGTTTTTAAATGCATACTCAGATTATAGCCTGGATTTCATTGCTTATATTTGTGATGTGATTCAGTTCTTGCTCAAACACAATGTGTTTATGTTCGACCAGAAGCTATACTTACAATGTACTGGAGTTTCGATGGGCGCAAAATTTTCGCCCTCACTGGCGAACATATACATGTCTTGGTGGGAGTCTCGTTTTTTGTTTTCCTGTGATAACCCGTGGTCTTCCTCCCTGCAGTGGTATGGCCGTTACATAGATGACCTGTTGTTCATCTGGTCGTCGGGTGTGACGGCCATACCACTGTTTGAGAGATATCTCAATGATAATCAAATGAATCTGAGCTTTACGGTTGATTTTCATGTCCACACTATTTCATTTTTGGATCTTACTCTCCATGGTGATGTGGAAAAATCTGAGATAACCACTTGTACTTATAGAAAAGAGACAGCTGGCAATACCACTTTATTAGCCCTGTCCTGTCATCCGAAACACGTGGTTAAAAACACCCCTAGGGGTGAATTTATCAGACTAAGGAGCAACGGTATGTGGCCTCTGTTGCAGCCCAGCAGTCATTTGAGATACAACAATACGTTAACTGCAATACCACACATGTGGTGTATTGTGTGTCTTGTTCTACATGTCAATTGCAATATGTGGGATGTACGTCCAATGCCCTCAAAGTTCGGATATGCAGACATATCTCAGATATATCTCATGCTTTTGTAAAAAATGTGTCAGCAGTCAGCCAGCATTTTGCCTCCTGCCACCAGGGCAATATTGCTGGCATGAAAGTGCATTGAACGAGTTAATTTTCCTAAACGGGGCAGAGACCATAGGAAAGCTCTTCTCAATAGAGAAGCCTATTGGATTTTTAGATTTCAGTCCTGTATGCCTTTGGGCCTTAATCAAAGACAAGATTTAATATTGCATTATTAGATGTATCTTCTTCTCTTGTCCTTTAGGGGCGGTTCTTGCGTGGGAGGAAGAGAGGGGAGAAAATTTCAAGATTTTTATTTATTTTTTCTCCTCTATCTTCTTCTCATGCAGTTCTGTTCCTGTGTCTCAGTGGTATATGCTGTGGGTGGGGTGAAAGCAGTATAATTGCCAATCAATAATCCACAGCTGAATCACTGCTTTTACTCTGTATATAAGATTTGTCAGTCTTGTTCTCTGTATCATGAGGAAGGATCTGTAATATATGTTGATCCGAAACATGTTCATGAAATGAGCCTGATGTTTGGTTTTTAAGCACGTTTCCTAATAAAACACGCACTGCGAGGTGAAGCTGGACAATCTATTTTTTTCGCTACGTCTCAGCCTTGGTTCCGGTTCTGTGTCCGTGCTCCTCGGTGGTGTATGGTGAGGTGAGCTCCAACTTGGTGTTTTTACATATCAGTTTTCCCAGAATAGTTTTTCCAGGAAATACAGTAGCACACCAACACAGCAAACGCCTGAAATGTTTTTCCTCCAAATTCTTGTCATATAGCCTCTCTCCTCTAGCTAAAGGGGAGTAACAACCTTATTTAGAAGGGTCTTGCCTATGGATGAGTGCATTGATTCTAAACTAATATGATTTTTTATGGATTTAACAAAAGTTCATCTACAAAACGAATCGGAAGATTTTTTATTAGTTCATGACGAATTATGTAAAATGACACACAGCTATGTTTTACTGTCCATGTTGGTGGGCATAACCACGAGAGAGGAAGAAGGATGATCACATGACACTAGGAGGACGTGGGAGGATGTGCTTGGCCTGATTGACTTACTTCTTTCTTCTAACATTAACATACAGTCCAGTCCATAAATATTGGGACATCAACACAATTGTAACATTTTTGGCTCTATACACCACCACAATGGATTTGAAATGAAACGAACAAGATGTGCTTTAACTGCAGACCGTCAGCTTTAATTTGAGTGTATTTACATCCAAATCAGGTGAAATAAGTAGGAATTACAACAGTTTGCATATGTGCCTGCCACTTGTTAAGGTACCAAAAGTAATGGGACAATTAACATCTCAGCTGTTCCGTGGCCAGGTGTGTGTTATTCCCTAATTATCCCAATTACAATGAGTAGATAAAAGGTCCAGAGGTTATTTCAAGTGTGCTATTTGCATTTGGAATCTGTTGCTGTCAACTGTCAAGATGAGATCCAAAAAGCTGTCACTATCAGTGAAGACAGCCATCATTAGGCTGAAAAAACAAAACAAACCCATCAGAGAGAAAGCAAAAACATTAGGCGTGGCCAAAACAACTGTTTGGAACATTCTTAAAAAGAAGGAATGCACCGGTGAGCTCAGCAACACAAAAAGACCCGGAAGACCACGGAAAACAACTGTGGTGGATGACCGAAGAATTCTTTCCCTGGTGAAGAAAACAGCCTTCACAACAGTTGGCTAGATCACACTCTCCAGGAGGTAGGTGTATGTGTGTCAAAGTCAACAATCAAGAGAAGACTTCACCAGAGTGAATACAGAGGGTTCACCACAAGATGTAAACCATTGGTGAGCAAAAAAACAGGAAGGCCAGATTAGAGTTTGCCAAACGACTAATCTAAAAAAGCCTCCACAGTTCTGGAACAACATCCTATGGACAGATGAGACCAAGATCAACTTGTACCAGAGTGATGGGAAGAGAAGAGTATGGAGAAGGAAAGGAACTGCTCATGATCCTAAGCATACCACCTCATTAGTGAAGCATGGTGGTGGTAGTGTCATGGCGTGGGCATGTATGGCTGACAATGGAACTGGTTCTCTTGTATTTATTGATGATGTGACTGCTTACAAAAGCAGCAGGATGAATTCTGAAGTGTTTCGGGCAATATTATCTGCTCATATTCAGCCAAATGCTTCAGAACTCATTGGATGGCGCTTCACAGTGCAGATGGACAATGATCCAAAGCATACTGCAAAAGCAACCAAAGAGTTTTTTAAGGGAAAGAAGTGGAATGTATGCAATGGCCAAGTCAATCACCTGACCTGAATCCGATTGAGCATGCATTTCACTTGCTGAAGACAAAACTGAAGGGAAAATGCCCCAAGAACAAGCAGGAACTGAAGACAGTTGCAGTAGAGGCCTGGCAGAGCATCACCAGGGATCTGGTGATGTCTATGCGTTCCAGACTTTAAGCTGTAATTGACTGCAAAGGATTCGCAACCAAGTATTAAAAAGTGAAAGTTTGATTTATGATTATTATTCTGTTCCATTACTTTTGGTTCCTTAACAAGTGGGAGGCACATATGCAAACTGTTGTAATTCCTACACCGTTCACCTGATTTGGATGTAAATACCCTCAAGTTAAAGCTGACAGTCTGCAGTTAAAGCACATCTTGTTTGTTTCATTTCAAATTCATTGTGGTGGCATATAGAGCCAAAAATGTTACAATTGTGTTGATGTCCCAATATTTATGGACCTGACTGTATGTGTATAAACAGGGCTACTCATCTGCCCCCATTGAGACATAATTTTTGGACGCTTGGTCCCAAAAAGCCACTTTTTTTTTGCCTTAACACTGTGTGTGTTTAAACACCATCTTTCCCTAATAAAGTACAATCTTTGAAAGTTTTGTATATGAAAAAGCATAACACATGCAACAGCACAGTGTGTTTTTAAATATGCTGTTTGATAACACTGTCAAATAATTGTTTAACCATAACTATATATATCAGTGTAACTCTCATTTTTTGCTGTTGCTGTCATTGCATTCAAGATCTTAGGCAGGGGGGAGAAAAAAAGCAAAAATTCCTAAAAAAATAAACAAAAAGAGCTAACATCTTTTTTTCAGCCTTAGGAGACTAGAGGGTGTTTGGAGCAACTTTGATTCCTCTAGAATCGATTCGGACATGAATTTAATTTTTTCAGAAATTTTACAAAAGAGATATGAAACACATTTCAAGAAATTCGCTCATGCTTAGTCTTACCCCATTCCATAGAAAACACAATAATGGAGCCTCAGACAGTAGCATACAGACAAGGAATGCCGAATAAAAATAATAAGCATTGTTTGTACGGATACACTACATTAAAATATGTATATTAAAACATTCCAGACTGATTCTCACTCTACTGGAGATGGGGGTTCATGTTCGCACACATCTTGAGACAGGCTGGCTTCTCAAATCTATATCCAGCAGTTGGGGGCAGAGCTGGCCGCGTCAGGAGATGGCAGCTTGACCCAAGAGCTCCTCACAGCGCACAACAAAGCTGATATTCAGGTTCTCATCCCGCTCCAATATGGGGAAACTCACTAAAGACAAGTCCAGGAAGACCCAAGTAACTCCCAGACACTCCAGAGGACAGTCTGACATGGACAAATATTTAAAGAAGAAGATGTCTTCTCCTGCAGGCAGATCCAAGATGGCGCAGGATGCTGCCGCTGCTCTGAATTACACAGAGGACTCTGATGATGAAGGTTCCTGCGCCATGTCAGAGACACACAGTGAGCAAGACTCGATACCTATCACTAGAGCCTTCCTCAAGGAGTCACTGGTCCTCGCTTTTGAGCCTGTTCTTAAAGAACTATCGGCTATAAAAACAGAAATCAAGCAAACTGGGCACAGAGTGGCAGCCCTAGAAGACGTTCACGCTGCGTTGGCCAAACATAGCGGGGCACTGCAGACCAATTTAGAAGAGGTCCATGAACAGATAAACACAGCTTTCCTGCACCTGGAAGATCAGGAGCACAGGAGCCGGAGGAAGAATGTAAGCATCGGAGGCGTCCCAGAAAGCATTCAGGAGGAAGATATACTTACCACGGTCAGTCAAATCTTTTCTTCTTTACTGGGTCAGGAGAGAGCAGATGCAGTGGTTATAGAGAGAGCCCATAGAGCTCTGAGGCCCAAACCAGCGCCAGGAACTCTGCCACGTAATATCATATGTGGCCTACTTAGCTATGTGGACACAGCCGCCATCTTAACAGCTGCCAGGGACAAGGGAGATATACTCCTTGAAAACAGCAAAATCCAGCTATTTCAAGATTTGGCAGCAAGCACCCTTGCTAAGCAGAGAGCACTTAAGCCGCTAACAGTTCTCCTGAGAGAGGGAAAACATCCCCTGCTCTGGCTTTTTCCCTTTGGCTTATGCACCTTCATTAATGGAAAACAAGTCATAATCCGCCATCCGAATGACCTTTCCAAGATCTGGGATGCCCTGCAAATTGAACCCCCGGACATTCCCTCATGGCTGCCTTTGGCTGGAAGCATGAAAATGACGCCTCTGCCCACAATTGAGGAATGGCAGGTCGTCAGGAAGTTTAAATCACCTCAAGCAAAGAAACGCCAAGCAGAACTAAAAGACACTTGAAGATGAAACTTTGCTCTAATTTGCTCATCTGTTAGTCCCCTAGGACAGAGATCCGGTAACACCATACCTGTTTGGATCTCCACTGTGCCCCGATGTATACTCATATATCTGTCATGTCTGCTGTTCCCAATCTCATTTGTTAGGTGTTTTCCTCGCTATTAGCATTTGCCTGCATTGATATCTTCTGCCCACTGCTTAACTTTTATTGTGATTTGTAAACTGGGTAGGAATCGTCTTTTTATTCGAGTTTATGCAATGTTATTAAATGCGAGCTGTGAGGCAATGGCTTTTATTCATATCTGTTTGTGTAACAGCTTTATTATGTGCTACACCCCGGACACTAGGGAAGTAGGGATGCACAGGATCCCTTCATCCCTCCTGCCAGTGAAAGTGGTGTATACTTTTAGTTATACTCTGTCTCTCTAACATTACTGATTTTCTCCATCCTGCTAGATAGCTTTGTCTGCAAAAGGAAATTGCGCCTCAGCTGCTGTCACGACTGAGGATGGGGGAAATCCTCAGCCGTGTGGAGCCCGGTGATGTTACGGCTGCTTGGCCATGAAGACAGGATTAGGGAGCTGGTCACCTCCTAGAAGCATCCCTAACCTGACCCTGGCTCCTAGCTACATGAGCCAACCTTGATGGTAGGAGGGCTCATGCTCCGGAACCTAAAAGTCCCTGCTAGCACTCAAGATGACCCTCACCTAGGAGCTGAGTAAGACAAGCCCACTCCTCCTAGACACGGAGGAGCAGGAGTCTCAACGGCCAAGCTGCAGGAAAAGGGGAGACATAAACAGCTCTATGGATATGGCAGGTGAACAAAGAGTTCCACCTACCTGCCACAGCCTTGCTGACTGGATCCCTGTGTAAGCAGGGTGCAGATCACAAACGCATCCCCACACAGGGACCCAGATCCATAGCTGCACAAAATCACATATAAAACATCACACGGACATCACACATAACTAGAAATAACTTAATGCGACATTATGGTTATGACCACAGGGGTGGCTCTTACTGGCAGGTAGTAAAGACATGAGGCTGCTCTCAGCTAAGCATGGCTGAAGCAACCTGCAGGCCTGCAAAAGCAGTGAGGCTTTATAGGCCAAGAAGCCACACCCCACAGTCGGACACACCCAGTGCACACACACACTAGGAAGGAGATTAACCCTTCCAACACCAGGGAAGGGAAAACACCACTTAAAGGAGACGTGCACACAATAACATAAAAAGGAAGTGCACACATACACACATCACACAAAACCGCATGCACAACGTAGCGAGCTGCAATGGCACAGCTCAGCCTGCTACACTGCCACATACATACTGTTGCCAGCGGCAACCACAGGTGAGGCAAATACCACAGCCCTCACCTGTGATTGAACACCAAAGGAAACCGCTGACAACCGCATGCGGTTCAGGAGTCACGGTCATAGCCATGGCCGTGACACTCCCACCCCTCAAAGCCCCCCCACCAAAAAAAAGACACGTGAGGGACTCACACAAGGGGATGAGAGAAGGAGACGTCCACTCTCAGGACATGGTTCCCAGAAAGTCGCTGTCAGCTGCATCCTCTCCCAGCACACAACACAGCCAGTCCGACGAGGCCTGCAGCCCGCACCAGCGACACGGAAATGGAACCACTGAGAGTGGACGAGGGGACTCTCCACTCACGTCCCCACTCCAGTCGCTGCCAGCAGACACTCCTAACCAGCACGCAGCCGGACCACTTACGGAGTGCTGCCAGCAGACGACCAGAGATGGGAACATGGAGAGGGACGAGGGATCCCCAACACGGACACGGAAGGTAAGGTGGCGGGGAATAAGCCACCAACCGTGCCGTTAACGGAGAACCCCCAGGAACGCTCTCCCTCCGGAGAACGCGCATGCAGGCCACAAGGATATGGCACTGCATGCTGCACCCTCTTTCGAAGGTATGCATACCGCATACCAGACACACACCACGTGTAAGTAAAATCAGGGGGACGCCACACGAGGCAACGGTGAAGGGATGGCGGGGAAACGCCACTCACCGCGCCGTCAGAGGCGAAACCCCCAGAACGCTCTCCCTCCGAAGAGCGCGCATGTACCCCTTCACAGACGGCGGTACATGCTTCACCCTCTTTCGAGGGAGCGCCACGTAAGAAGCGACTGTGGTCATACTGTCACGACTGAGGATGGGGGAAATCCTCAGCCGTGTGGAGCCCGGTGATGTTACGGCTGCTTGGCCATGAAGACAGGATTAGGGAGCTGGTCACCTCCTAGAAGCATCCCTAACCTGACCCTGGCTCCTAGCTACATGAGCCAACCTTGATGGTAGGAGGGCTCATGCTCCGGAACCTAAAAGTCCCTGCTAGCACTCAAGATGACCCTCACCTAGGAGCTGAGTAAGACAAGCCCACTCCTCCTAGACACGGAGGAGCAGGAGTCTCAACGGCCAAGCTGCAGGAAAAGGGGAGACATAAACAGCTCTATGGATATGGCAGGTGAACAAAGAGTTCCACCTACCTGCCACAGCCTTGCTGACTGGATCCCTGTGTAAGCAGGGTGCAGATCACAAACGCATCCCCACACAGGGACCCAGATCCATAGCTGCACAAAATCACATATAAAACATCACACGGACATCACACATAACTAGAAATAACTTAATGCGACATTATGGTTATGACCACAGGGGTGGCTCTTACTGGCAGGTAGTAAAGACATGAGGCTGCTCTCAGCTAAGCATGGCTGAAGCAACCTGCAGGCCTGCAAAAGCAGTGAGGCTTTATAGGCCAAGAAGCCACACCCCACAGTCGGACACACCCAGTGCACACACACACTAGGAAGGAGATTAACCCTTCCAACACCAGGGAAGGGAAAACACCACTTAAAGGAGACGTGCACACAATAACATAAAAAGGAAGTGCACACATACACACATCACACAAAACCGCATGCACAACGTAGCGAGCTGCAATGGCACAGCTCAGCCTGCTACGCTGCCACATACATACTGTTGCCAGCGGCAACCACAGGTGAGGCAAATACCACAGCCCTCACCTGTGATTGAACACCAAAGGAAACCGCTGACAACCGCATGCGGTTCAGGAGTCACGGTCATAGCCATGGCCGTGACAGCTGCTTCCTTTATGGGAACCCATTAAGTGGTGCCCAGGGAGGAGGGAGAGAGTGATGAAACATAATACATTTGAGGTTTGCTTCTCGCCCCACTCTCCCCAGAATGCCCTAAAAAGAAAAGTGCTGTGCGGGCTCACGCAGGCTTTGTGTACCTCACAGTTTCTCCACCCTCACATCTATTTTCCTTCAATATTCCTTTTCCTTCATAATTATCCCCCTTCTTCTCTCCCCTCCACGGGATGTTTCTATTCCGTGCTACCATTCATTCTCGCTTTCACGTGCTCAATTCTGTATTTAATCATTCTGTACATAGTTATTCAGAATGGGTCTTGTGTTTGGATACACTTGTTTTATTGGGATGTAGCTCCTTATGCCCCTTAGTAACCGCCTATACTTCACAGATCCCCTAAAGATAACCTCACTCAATGTCAATGGCTTAAATGTCCTTAAAAAAAGAAGCCAGGTCTTTCAAATGCTCAGGAGACAGTGCAGACCTACTGTTCCTTCAAGAAACACACTTTAGACATAACCACATTCCAGTTCTTTTTTCTAAACAGTACCCAAAATGGTTTCACAGTACACACTACGCTTCAGAAGGCAGGTACATATTCTTAAAAGGTACACTTTTTGATAACAAAATAACTCTAGTTAATGTGTACTCCCCCAACTCCAAACAAATACCATGGCTAATAAAGATGTTAAAGTCTTTACAATACTTTAGAGAGGGACTATTGCTACTAGGAGAAGATCTGAACTTAGTATTAGACCATCCTATGGATTCCACTTCCACTGTTCCCAAATACTCCGCTACACAAATTTGCAATCTACGCTGTCTGTCCTCAGATCTCAGACATTTTGAGACTGTCGCACCCGAGAGACAGAGATTATAAGTTTTATTCAGCCGTACATAGATCCTATCAACGTCTGGACTATCTATTTGTCTCCAACCATGTGCTGGAGAGAATAAGATCTTCCACTATTGGTCAGATTACGATCTCTGATCATGCTCTGATCAGCTAAAAGGTCTGCCCCCCAAAACATGGTCCTGGAGACTTAATGAAACCCTTCTGGAAAATGAAAAGGATAGGTGTAGATTGGAGGAGAAACTAAACCCCCCTTATAGATAAAGCCATCGTATGGGAGTTTCACAAGGCATATATCAGAGGGGAACTTATAGCCTTGGGGACTTGGGTGCGCTAGAAAAGGACAGCAAAAATAGACTCTATAATAGCCCAAATTTCCGCCCTAGAAAATATTAATAAAAACACTCCCTCGGATGCTAATTATAGTGATATTGTCAAATTAAGAAGCCAATTGAAAGACTTATTAAACATCAAATCAGCTAAAGCCCTTAGGTCTGCTAAATATAAGTTCTGCATACATGGAGACAGGGGCTCTAAGCTCCTCTCGCAGATGATAAAAGGGCAGAGAGAAAAAGCTTTTATCTCTAGCATCAAATCCGAAAAAGGAAACCATCTTACCAATACCCCGTCAATAGCAGAGGAATTAGCTAATATTTACTCATCACTTTATAACCTACAATCTGGGGACCCCGCCCATATACTCAATAAAATAAAATCCTTCTTGAAAGTGGTTAAAGTCTCGAAAGTGAGTGACCCCGAAAAAGACATGCTACTTTCCCCGGAGGCGCTGGAGGTATTGGAAAGTGTCCCGTCAGGAAAATTCCCAGGACACGATGGCCTACCCATTATATATTATAAGAAATTTAAAAACATCCTAATACCACAATTTGTGGACTTATGCAATTTTCCCCGCAATCCCTAATAGCCCACATAACTATTATCCCAAAAGAAGGAAAGTGCACCTCTAAATGTAGCAGTTACAGGCCAATTTCCCTACTCAATGTAGATGTTAAATTATGGGCAATTAAGGTAAACACAATGTTAGCAGAGTTTTACATACTATATACTACGCGAAAAAACACAAAATCCCTCTAACACTTCTAGGAACTGATGCTGAAAAGGCATTGGATAGGGTCAACTGGGTTTTTATGGATAGTGCGCTGCGCCATTTTGGCTTCCCGCCCATATTTATTTCAGCCATCTTTTCATTATACAGACAGCCTTCAGCCAGAGTTCTTGTTAATGGCACTCTTTCACCACCCTTCCATATGACAAACGAAACGAGGCAGGGCTGCCCTCTCTCCGCAACATTATTCATACTTACCCTGGAGTTGTTTTTATGTAAACTCAGAGCCTCCAAGATCATTAGAGGCCTACAAGTAAATAGGAAGGTTCATTCACTGGCAGCCTTTGCTGATGACCTGCTTCTTTTTATAACAAACCCTAAAGATGCAATTCCAGAAGTAATGAAAATAATTTCTGACTATGGAGAGATCTCTAATTTCAAAGTCAATTATGACAAGTCCGAAATACTTAATGTCACTGCGGCAGGGAACCACATAGCAGAAATCAAATCGTATACTTCATTCCAGTGGCCAAAAGAGGTTATTAAGCACTTGGGAATTATGATCCCATACATCTTTCTAGGCTTAATTACTCCCCTTTATTCAACAAGATTAAGTCCTTTCTAGCCTCAGTCAAACTCCCTTTTCTCTCATGGTTGGGAAGGAAAAACCTGCTGACCACCTATGTTCTTCCACAGATACTGTACACCTTAAGATGCCTACCTATCCTGCTGTCCAATAGATACTTTTCAGATTTTCGTAGTCTCTTCAACACCTTCCTATGGTCTAATAAAAACCCTCGCCTAGCATATTCCCTACTCATTAGAAGAACTAGTAAGGGTGGATTATCCCTCCCCGATTTAAGGACCTATCTGCATGCTATACAACTGGAGAGGTGGATTGACTTATCTAGGTCTAACAACAATACTTTACATGTTGATTTAGAAAAAGCCCTCCACTACTTATTGGTTAAGGCGCCCTCAAATAAGAAAAAATATCCGCTCAGCGATCTCACACGCTGCATGTTTCAGTACTGTGGAAGAACTGAGGCCTTGCCAATGTCCTCTAACAAATTATCTCCTATTGCCCCTTTGTCTGTCCTCCCACATTTCCTCAAAGAAGGTGGCGGTGATTTCCATAGATCATGGCTTTACCTAACAGACCTTAAGATTTCTGATTTAGTTAGAGCTACAGATCTCCCGAAGTTCTTAAATCATGCTATGACCTGCATACCAAGTCATTTAAGGTCGGTGCTGGTGGAAATGGACATGGAAATCAACTGCAAAAAATACAGGAAAGCGTGCACGCAGCCCCAATCTGATCCTACATGGCTTGAAAACTAAACTCTACTGCCAAATTCCCACCTAAAACCCTTTCACGGCTCTACTCCCAGTTGATATTAGAGTCTTCCGTTGAAAGGCTATTTACCTAAGGGCGTGGGAAAAAGAACTGCAAACTACCATTTCAGATGAAGATGCTAGTTTTATACTTAAACATTCCCATGGCTTTTCTAGGTGCATACACCTTCAGTAGAATTCTTTTAAAATCTTATCGCGATGGTATAGAACTCCAGACTTTTTGCATAGAGCTCACCTCTCCCCCACGGATAAGTGCTGGAGATGCCAAGAGGGAACAGGCACCATTTCCTACATCTGGTGGTCTTGCACAAAAATCTCCACCTTTTGGAAGGAGGTGGAACACACCAGTAATAAGATTTGCAATTGCCTTGTCTCTTTAACCCCAGACGTTGTCTTACTATGGTTACCGCAGAGGGATTTCAACCCAACCGCTAATGACTTAATCACGCACCTGATTTCAGCAGCCAAGTATATTATTCCTATTAAATGGCAAAGTACAGACCCTCCAACTACTAAAGAATGGATAGATAAGGTACACCAAATCTGCCTTATGGAAGAGATGGTGGGATGGGAGGGGGACCGAAGAGAAGCCTTTCTAAAAATCTGGCAACCTTGGTTGAAATTCCATAGGTCCTACATTGGGACCTAAAGTTCAGATTTTTCCACAGAGTTAAGACGTCTCTCCTTGGCTCCGTCACTTATTACACATGCTCTCACCAGCGTAGTATATTTAGGCAAAGCCATTGACACGCCCAAGCAACACTCTGTTAGTTTCCACGTATGAGTCACACTCTAACTGTATGTAGCACAAAACACAATGGGGAACTCACCTACTTACTAGCTGCCACCCAACAAAGATACCCTTATAATGATTCTAAGATCCATATTTAGACCCACCTTGTTGAATTGTTCTTATGTTAACCTGTTCACTTTTTATTTATGTTTCTTAAACTGTTTACAGATTATCACTATATGGTCTACTCCTAAGCCTCAGCTTTGACTACGTTCTAATATTCCTACCAGATTTTGTATCTTTTCACACCAGCCTGTGTCACCTGTAGTCATTATGTGCCACAACCATATGCACTACAGCTGCTCTTACTTAATTGGGGATTGTCCATTTACGAACAATATGACAAACTGTAAACCAGCCTTACTATTATGTGCTTGTATCTGCTTTTGTTATTATTCTTTTTTGGAAAACTCCTTTCTTAAAATAAAGAATATACAAAAAAAATCTATATCTAGCAGTCGTCCAAGACGGCATGAGAACCACGACCGTCAGGGAGTATCTTTATTCCCCCTTCATGAGGAATAAAAACAATATCTGTAGTATAATAGGTACATATCAACTTATTTAAATAATGTTAATAGTTTCCACACTGTATTTGCACTAATGACAGGATTCAATCAATGACATAACTTCTGGGGTATGACTGCAAGTGTGATTAGCATTCAACTTTGTAACGCAAAAACAGGAAAACTAATTATATAAACATAAATTCATAAAATAGTTATTGGTAATTCTGAGGATATATTTGTAAAGTCCCCAAAAATACAAATCTGAGGGGTCAGCAGTAGCCTTTGAATTTACAAAGGGCTTAGTAAAATCTATGAAAAAGAGATAAAATCTGTAGAGTTGAGCGGACACCTTGATGTACGCAGGGGTGGGCCGACACAGAGGCTGGGGAGGCTCCAGCCTCAGGGCGCAGGCCAGGTCCCCAGCCTCTGGGCGGCAGGCAGGCCACTGACCACGTCGCTGCTGCTGCCACGCCTGCCGGGCTGCCGGCCACGCTGGAGGACGGAGGGAGTAGTGAGCACTTGGCACTGACTTACGTGCGCCCTCCCCGCTCCGCCTCCTGGCTCGTCCGCTTCGCTGCTCTGGTCTCTGCTCAGTCGCTTGCCGGACTGGCTGCGTACAGCACGCACTTTGACCTGACGCGATGTACGCAGTCAGGTCCCATGTGCGCCCTCTGGAGACCAGGAGCAGCGCTGGCAGCAGCAGGCAGCAGCACAGCACTGTGTCACGACCCAGCCCAGGCCCCAGCAGGGATAGAGCGTGAGAGTCTGCCCTGAAGTGAAGTAAGATAGTTTTTAAATAAAGATAATATTCTTTTCCGTCTGATCTGAGGTCTGATGCGGTTCTGGATGGGGTAAAATTACAAGGAACGCCCCGGGGGAATCGGGCTGGATGATGATTAATAACAAACATACATATCTAAATGGTGGGGGGGGGGGGGCTTGACTTGAGTCATCTACTGATCAGTGATCATCAGAGCATTAGAGCTGCATGAATAAATAACATCTAAATGTCTGGTGGGGTAGATGGGGGGGGTCGAGGGCTGATGGGGGGAGGGGGGTTAGATGATCTAACCCAGCCCCCCTTCCCCCATCAGCCCTTGTCCTACCACCCCATCTACCCATACCCCTGCAAAACTTGCTAGTTTTTATTCTGTCTTGTTGACAGGATTATGTTTATTTATATTAAGATTATGTGGTTATTGACTTATATGACTTGTTTTTGCACTTTATTTCTATCTTTATATGGATCTAAAGTTGTGCATTTGTTTATAGCTATTGGTACATTAAACTGTGCATATTTATGCGTGATTACAACAGTAAGTATTTAGTAAAGACTCCACAAGTTGGGGGGGGGGCGCACTTGGGCAGCTCAGCCTCTGTTGGTGGTGGACCTTGTCCCAGCCCTGGATGTACGGGTTCGACTGGTTCGGCCGAAATTCACAAAAAAGTTTGAGTTCGGGACCCGAACTTGACCCCGAACCAGAACCCAATTGAAGTCAATGGGGACCCGAACTTTCGAGCACTAAAATGACTGTAAAAATGTAAATGGAAAGGGCTAGAGGGCTGCAAATGGCATCAAAATTTGGTTAAGAGGATGGCAAGTGCTCTGCAAACCAAAGTGGATAGGGAAATGACTTTAAATAACATAAAATACGTAAAAATTAAAAATAATAATCTTGATCTAGGAGGACGAGGTCCATATGGAGTAGGAGGTTGAGGAGGCGGTGGATGTGGCGGTGTAGGTGGAAGCGGCGGTGGATGAGGAGGAGGTAGCCTACACTGCTTTTTGGTTTTACATAATTATTTTTTTTATTTTTATTAGGATACACCACAAAACATTGGGAAATATAACCTGTGATAACCCCCTCCAGTCGTGCTAAATACACGTTTAGACAATACACTGGCTGCAGGGCAGACCAGCACCTCCAAGGCGTAAAGGGCAAACTCAGGCCATGTGCCCAATTTGGAGACCCAGAAGTTGCAGGGGGCAAACCCATCAGTCAGTTCGTGTAGGCGTGTGCAAACATACGGCCCCACCATGTCGCACGTCCCCGTGATGTTCATAATCCAATTGGATATCTGCTCTATCAACTTTCAATGTTCTTTTCTGCGCCTGAATGGTATTTAATATGGCGCCCGCATTGCAGGCTAGCGCCGGCAACACTTGATATGTGGTCCTCTTAGTGAGACGTTTCTGATACTTTTTCCCTGTTTGAAGATATTCTCCTAGGTTCTGCTGTATCTTTTGCAAGAAGAGGGCTTCAGACCCTCGAAACGCGTTGAGCCACGTATTATTAAAGTGATTGACCAAAAGCCACCTGTGTAGGCTGTGTTCAGTCATTTATATTCCTACATGCGATCCTGGCCGGGGGGAAAAATAGTCCCAGGTGTCTTGAGTTAATCCTGGTGACTACCCCCCCTGTGAAGTGAGTGCATTTGATTTTATAATCTCCATCTTTAACATCACCATTGGAGGAATTGTTTTTTAAACACTAAGCTCTTATCCTTTATTAGACCCAGGTGAAGGTCTTTTTATACAAAAAGAATTGAATATAATCCTCATCACTAATAAGTGATTAAGGGATTTGGCGCCTAGTACGTGTTTCTTTTTCCTTTTAACGGGTGTGAAGGGTTCCTCCTTCCTCTTCCCCACCCTTTTTTCCTCTCCACACCGCCTCCTTTTCTGCGCCTACCATGTTGATCACGGTTAGCTGCCAATCAGGGTTCCACGCTGGAGAGGGAGCGTGAGAAAGAGAGACCACATCCAAGGGAGGTCAATGTATGAAATTAAATGTAATCGAGCAGAAATGTGGGACAAAGAATTGAAGCATAAGCTTCCAAGTTAAGGAAGGGGCGCGCGGCAATTACCCACTCCTGACTCGGGGAGGTAGTGACGATAAATAACAATACAGGACTCTTAAGATGCCCTGTTATTTGAATGATTAATTAAAAATTACAGGGAATGTCACTGCAGTATTTTGGATTAGGAAACGTTAGACAGGAGAGGCCCTGCTGCCGCTTTGTTGACTCTAGATAACCTCTGCCTGATCGCACGTCCTTGTGATGTCCACCATCCATTTTGATATCTTCTCTATCAACTTTCGATGTTCTTTTCTGAGCCTACCATGTTGATCACGGTTATCGGCGAATCAGGGTTCCACGCCAGAGAGGGAGCGTGAGAAAGGGAGACCGCATCCAAGGGAGGTCAATGGCTGCAATGGTATGAAGCGGAAATGTGGGAAAAATTATTAAAGCAGAAGGATCGAAGGAAAGGGCCAATTAAAGACAAATTTTAGAAAAATTAGTGAAATTTATTAACCTGTCTACTAGGTAGAGCAGGGGTCTATCACAGACAAAAATTGGTTAATTTCACCCAAAAATGTAACAGACAAATTAGTGATTTATTTTAACCTGTCTACTAGGCCGGCACTCTTAGCTTCCAGCCACTGTTAGCGCATCACCCACCCCACCGCTGATCAGATTCGTACCGCTGATCAGCTTGTTTTAATCTTTAACTTTTTTTTACATTTTTGGGGATTTTCAAATTTTTTTGTTAGTTTTTTTTTTTTTCTGTTAGGTGTAGGGCAAAGCCCGTGAACACCCTTCCCCCACACACACGCACACTGAATAAAGTTTTCCACGCACACACACACACGCACACTCCCCTATGGCCCGCCAGACGTTCTTGGCCGAGGAGGCATACACCCTGCTTGTATATCACTGGAGTACAGGAACGCTATGGAATCAGTTAAAACTAATACTTTATTGATACAAAAATAGGGGAAAGGGAACTACATACTATAACTAAAATTCCAGTGATCTAACCACATTACTGGCCAAGGTCAGATGAGACCACACACGGCGGTACCCCTCAGATGTGGCTAGAATCACTGAAAAATCCACTATTGGTGCACTACAAATGCCTGCACCACCCAGCCATTGGGCCGTAGTGAACTAGTGCAAGCAAGTGTGCACTGTGGCACGGCAGGGTGCTATGCTCAACGACCCCAGCTGTTAGGACCCTGGACTAAGTTACAAAGACTAATCCATTGATATACATCTGCCCATAGAGACCGACCTGCTAAGGCACCCGTCCGTGACTGAACCAGGTGTCCGGGTATCGGCCCTATGAGCACGAATCAAGGGACACTACACTAGCTGGGTATGAGCAGAGAAGTTGCTTGATGGCAACTGCTCACATACTACAGAGGGCTGGATGTACACAGACCACTACTGAAGTGTGAGCGCATGACAAGCAAATATGAAGACGGCAGTTTGCCCCCACTAACGCTCGACGCGTTTCGCCTGAATGGCTCGTCAGGAGCAAATAGTGTGGGTGAGATGACAAACCGCTAAGTGAGCTGCTAGCCTCCGTGACAGAGGCTGCAGCTATCAGCACTAAGTGGCCGTACGCGGCCGCACGGACGCGCGCTATATAAGGAGGAAACCCCTCCCCTTCACTGGATCCAGCCCCTGGAACGGCCAATAGAGAGACAGGAGGCGCGGCAAACGCCGCGTCATCCGAACCCGCCCCAACTACCCGCCCCCTCTATGGGACGATCACAGACGAATGTCAAAACATTCGTATATTCAAATGTCAGAATGATCATACAGCGGCTTACATAGATCTGGCAGCACGGTATTGAGGAGCCTGGGATGAAGAAACTTCTGATGGTAACTAGTGTGATAATCGCATTGTTGATTTACTCTAATTGTCAGTTGTAAGTCAGAAACGGCAGAGGTGGGAAGGTCCTCCATGTGATCACATATGGGGTGATATTGACAATATCGTAGCAGCTAACTCCACCAGAAGAGTGCACATGTAACCACATAAGGTTCCACTGTTAACCGCGGAGGGACAAGCATCATGAGTGCAAGGCCAACTCAAATTGAATTATGCCCCCACTCATATGCCAACTGATTAACCCCCCGTGTGCCAGAAAGGAACACCTATGTGAGGAGGGGATCAAAGAAAACAAACAAAGGAATTGTATTCATTGAGTCCCTGTGGTTGGAGTGCATGCAGACGATAGATCCACTGTGTCTCCTTCTGCAGCAGCCGCTTGTCAAAGTCACCTCCTCTTGGGGACCTTCTCACCATCTCGACGGCCTGGAATTTGATCGCCTCCACACTACCGCCATGTAAGGTGGTTACATGCCTCGCAATAGGGGTATCAGCACCCTTGCGGATATCATTCAGATGTTCTGCGATTCTTCTGCGGAATTCTCTGACAGTTTTACCCACATATTGTTTTCTGCATATACAGGTCGCCAGATATACTAGCCCTTTGGACTTACAATTCACAAAGGATCTGATAGTGAATGTCCGCTCCGTAATGCTACAGGTGAATGCTGCACCCAATTGAATGGCGGGACATGCCACACAACCACCACAACGGAAGGTCCCTTTAAGGTTAGTACTCAACCACGTGGTGGTAGTGGGGGCCTGAAAAAAACTGTGGACCAAACGATCTCTCAAGTTTCGTCCACGCCTGTATGTGATGAGAGGTGTATCTCCTATCAGATGCCCAATGTCGGGGTCAGATTTGAGAATCCCCCAATAACTAGTAAGCAATTCTCTTACAGTACTGTGGGCCTCATCATAGGTGGCTATGATGCGCAATTGTTCAGAGTCTGATGATGTCGGTTTTGGTGTCAGCAGGGTGTCCCGATTCAAGGCCAAGGAATGTTGGTAGGCCTTGACTAGCACATGTTGCGGGTACCCCCTGTTTCTGAATCTTGACTGTAAGTCGTTAGATGCAGTCCTAAAATCAGACATCCTCGAACAATTGCGCCTCATCCTCAGATACTGTCCTTTTGGTATTCCTCTCTTCAGAGGCAAGGGATGGCAACTGTCCCACCTAAGGAGACTATTGGTGGCAGTCTTCTTACGATATAGCCGTGTGCCAATGTTGCCATCCCTGTCCCTGAAAATAGTGAGGTCGAGAAAGGTAATTTGTGATTCCTCGATCTCAGATGTAAAAAACAGGCCCATCGTATTATTATTCAAGTCCATGACAAAACTGTTAAAATCATCAACACTTCCCGACCATAAAATCAGCACATCATCGATGTAGCGTAACCATAAATTAATATGGTCAGCCCATCTTTGGTTGTTGTCAGAGAACACAACTTCCCGTTCCCACCAGCCCAGGTAGAGATTTGCGAAGGTCGGGGCACACGGGCTCCCCATCGCCACTCCCCTGAGCTGGTGGTATATACGGTGGTCAAAGATGAAAACATTGTGTTCCAAAATAAATTTCATTAGTTCAAGAACAAATTCGTTATGCTGCCAGAGATGGGTGCCACGTTGTAAAAGGAATGAGGCCACAACTCCACACCCCTTTTCATGAGGTATGGAGCTGTAAAGGGCCTCCACATCCAAACTGGCCAGCATAACGTTCTCACCAATGTGAATCCCCTCTAATTTCTTGATCACATCCATGGAATCACGTACATACGAGGATAGGGCCACCGCAAATGGTCGTAATATCCTATCCACGTATGTACTGATAGGATGTGTCAAGCTCCCAGTCCCAGACACAATGGGGCGCCCCTTCAAAGGTGAAAGGCCCTTGTGTACTTTAGGTAATCCATAAAAGCATGGGATCTGGGGATGTTTGGGGAACAGAAATTCAAATTCAGTGCGACTGATCAAACCATGATCCTGTGCCAAATCCAAAAGATTCTTTAGTTTTTTCCTAAATAATTCAGTAGGATTAATCTCTAGTACACGATAGCACAAGGTATCACTGAGAATGCTGAGACACATGGTCCTATACTGATCGTGATTCATTATGACAATGTTCCCTCCCTTGTCAGATGGTTTGATGACAAGGGAGGTATCACGTTCCAAAGAGAGTAGTGCATCAATCTCCCCCTTCCGGAGATTAGACGCAGTCCCTCTAGTTTTTTCCAGCATTCTCAGTTGATCAGTTACAACATTGAGAAAAATGTCGGGGGGTGTACCATCACCCAAAGGTGGATTTTTAGTAGAGGGCAGTCTAAGGTCCGTAAAAGGACCCTCTCCCGGAACCCTATCTCCCTCCTCCATCAGATCAACCAATGTTTGAATGTCAGGCAGGTCCTGGATATCAATTCCAAGCTCACTGCATTGTCGCTGATTGTGAGTGGCAAAAAACTTTTTCCATTTAAGTCTCCTTATGAATAGGGTCAAATCCTTTACCCATTCAAAGGAGCTAAATGAACAAGTCGGAACAAATGATAGACCCTTACTCAGGAGTGCCAACTCAGTCTCCGTGAGGGTCCTATCTGATACATTAACAATCTGCAACTTGTCCGTAGACGTAACCTCGGGTGTGGTAACAGGAGGTTGGGGACAGTTTACACCCATCCTTTGATGGTGTGTTACCGTTTCTTTCTGTCCCTCAAACTGTATGAGGCCTGGTTTCCTAAAAAACCCCCCCGTGCTCGTGGACTCCTACCCCTTGCACCTCTACCTCTAGGTCCTCTATTGGAGGGTTGAAAGATGGAGTATTGACTATTCTGATAGGAGGTGCCCTCTAATTCCGTTTCTCCCTCAGAGGATGACGGTTCTGTCTCAACCTCAAGGGTTCTAGCAGTCTTGGACGCAAATTCCAAAATGCGCCCTTCTTTGAAATCTGCTTTATCCCTCAGGAATTGAGAGTGTTTGCGCTCTTTGAGCTGAGCCGTAAACCGTTCTACAGTCTGCTGAAGGAAGCCCTCCTTACGAGTGAAGTCAGAGCTGTTGGAGAATTTATTTACGGCAGTGATTTGTTCCTGCAGTAATTGTGTATTTTTAATCTGCAGAGCCTTTTCCTCCTCCAAGAGCAATGCCATCAGTCTAAGTGAGCTTTCAATTGCTTCCTTTTCCCATTTTTTCCGGAACTCTGGGGACTGGATTCTATTAGATGGGAGAAAAGGAATACGCATGCCTCTCGGCACTATCTGATGTTGGATGTAGGTCTCTAAGGTTTGAATTTCCCACCACCCTCTGACTTGATCTTTATATACTTTAGTGAGTAATTTGAAAGAACCAGTAATACTCAGTGTGCGATTGGTCGGGGGCAATTCTGCTTCAGAGAAGACAGCTTTAGCTTCCTCATCCCATTTGTCACTACAAATACCTGCTGCCAAGAAGCCTGCCATCACTCGATTAAATTATATTGATAAGCAAATCACTGAGAAAAAACTAGTGTAAAGGTAAACGTTCCACCTTGTTTAATTATATATCACTGGAGTACAGGAACGCTATGGAATCAGTTAAAACTAATACTTTATTGATACAAAAATAGGGGAAAGGGAACTACATACTATAACTAAAATTCCAGTGATCTAACCACATTACTGGCCAAGGTCAGATGAGACCACACACGGCGGTACCCCTCAGATGTGGCTAGAATCACTGAAAAATCCACTGTTGGTGCACTACAAATGCCTGCACCACCCAGCCATTGGGCCGTAGTGAACTAGTGCAAGCAAGTGTGCACTGTGGCACGGCAGGGTGCTATGCTCAACGACCCCAGCTGTTAGGACCCTGGACTAAGTTACAAAGACTAATCCATTGATATACATCTGCCCATAGAGACCGACCTGCTAAGGCACCCGTCCGTGACTGAACCAGGTGTCCGGGTATCGGCCCTATGAGCACGAATCAAGGGACACTACACTAGCTGGGTATGAGCAGAGAAGTTGCTTGATGGCAACTGCTCACATACTACAGAGGGCTGGATGTACACAGACCACTACTGAAGTGTGAGCGCATGACAAGCAAATATGAAGACGGCAGTTTGCCCCCACTAACGCTCGACGCGTTTCGCCTGAATGGCTCGTCAGGAGCAAATAGTGTGGGTGAGATGACAAACCGCTAAGTGAGCTGCTAGCCTCCGTGACAGAGGCTGCAGCTATCAGCACTAAGTGGCCGTACGCGGCCGCACGGACGCGCGCTATATAAGGAGGAAACCCCTCCCCTTCACTGGATCCAGCCCCTGGAACGGCCAATAGAGAGACAGGAGGCGCGGCAAACGCCGCGTCATCCGAACCCGCCCCAACTACCCGCCCCCTCTATGGGACGATCACAGACGAATGTCAAAACATTCGTATATTCAAATGTCAGAATGATCATACAGCGGCTTACATAGATCTGGCAGCACGGTATTGAGGAGCCTGGGATGAAGAAACTTCTGATGGTAACTAGTGTGATAATCGCATTGTTGATTTACTCTAATTGTCAGTTGTAAGTCAGAAACGGCAGAGGTGGGAAGGTCCTCCATGTGATCACATATGGGGTGATATTGACAATATCGTAGCAGCTAACTCCACCAGAAGAGTGCACATGTAACCACATAAGGTTCCACTGTTAACCGCGGAGGGACAAGCATCATGAGTGCAAGGCCAACTCAAATTGAATTATGCCCCCACTCATATGCCAACTGATTAACCCCCCGTGTGCCAGAAAGGAACACCTATGTGAGGAGGGGATCAAAGAAAACAAACAAAGGAATTGTATTCATTGAGTCCCTGTGGTTGGAGTGCATGCAGACGATAGATCCACTGTGTCTCCTTCTGCAGCAGCCGCTTGTCAAAGTCACCTCCTCTTGGGGACCTTCTCACCATCTCGACGGCCTGGAATTTGATCGCCTCCACACTACCGCCATGTAAGGTGGTTACATGCCTCGCAATAGGGGTATCAGCACCCTTGCGGATATCATTCAGATGTTCTGCGATTCTTCTGCGGAATTCTCTGACAGTTTTACCCACTTATTGTTTTCTGCATATACAGGTCGCCAGATATACTAGCCCTTTGGACTTACAATTCACAAAGGATCTGATAGTGAATGTCCGCTCCGTAATGCTACAGGTGAATGCTGCACCCAATTGAATGGCGGGACATGCCACACAACCACCACAACGGAAGGTCCCTTTAAGGTTAGTACTCAACCACGTGGTGGTAGTGGGGGCCTGAAAAAAACTGTGGACCAAACGATCTCTCAAGTTTCGTCCACGCCTGTATGTGATGAGAGGTGTATCTCCTATCAGATGCCCAATGTCGGGGTCAGATTTGAGAATCCCCCAATAACTAGTAAGCAATTCTCTTACAGTACTGTGGGCCTCATCATAGGTGGCTATGATGCGCAATTGTTCAGAGTCTGATGATGTCGGTTTTGGTGTCAGCAGGGTGTCCCGATTCAAGGCCAAGGAATGTTGGTAGGCCTTGACTAGCACATGTTGCGGGTACCCCCTGTTTCTGAATCTTGACTGTAAGTCGTTAGATGCAGTCCTAAAATCAGACATCCTCGAACAATTGCGCCTCATCCTCAGATACTGTCCTTTTGGTATTCCTCTCTTCAGAGGCAAGGGATGGCAACTGTCCCACCTAAGGAGACTATTGGTGGCAGTCTTCTTACGATATAGCCGTGTGCCAATGTTGCCATCCCTGTCCCTGAAAATAGTGAGGTCGAGAAAGGTAATTTGTGATTCCTCGATCTCAGATGTAAAAAACAGGCCCATCGTATTATTATTCAAGTCCATGACAAAACTGTTAAAATCATCAACACTTCCCGACCATAAAATCAGCACATCATCGATGTAGCGTAACCATAAATTAATATGGTCAGCCCATCTTTGGTTGTTGTCAGAGAACACAACTTCCCGTTCCCACCAGCCCAGGTAGAGATTTGCGAAGGTCGGGGCACACGGGCTCCCCATCGCCACTCCCCTGAGCTGGTGGTATATACGGTGGTCAAAGATGAAAACATTGTGTTCCAAAATAAATTTCATTAGTTCAAGAACAAATTCGTTATGCTGCCAGAGATGGGTGCCACGTTGTAAAAGGAATGAGGCCACAACTCCACACCCCTTTTCATGAGGTATGGAGCTGTAAAGGGCCTCCACATCCAAACTGGCCAGCATAACGTTCTCACCAATGTGAATCCCCTCTAATTTCTTGATCACATCCATGGAATCACGTACATACGAGGATAGGGCCACCGCAAATGGTCGTAATATCCTATCCACGTATGTACTGATAGGATGTGTCAAGCTCCCAGTCCCAGACACAATGGGGCGCCCCTTCAAAGGTGAAAGGCCCTTGTGTACTTTAGGTAATCCATAAAAGCATGGGATCTGGGGATGTTTGGGGAACAGAAATTCAAATTCAGTGCGACTGATCAAACCATGATCCTGTGCCAAATCCAAAAGATTCTTTAGTTTTTTCCTAAATAATTCAGTAGGATTAATCTCTAGTACACGATAGCACAAGGTATCACTGAGAATGCTGAGACACATGGTCCTATACTGATCGTGATTCATTATGACAATGTTCCCTCCCTTGTCAGATGGTTTGATGACAAGGGAGGTATCACGTTCCAAAGAGAGTAGTGCATCAATCTCCCCCTTCCGGAGATTAGACGCAGTCCCTCTAGTTTTTTCCAGCATTCTCAGTTGATCAGTTACAACATTGAGAAAAATGTCGGGGGGTGTACCATCACCCAAAGGTGGATTTTTAGTAGAGGGCAGTCTAAGGTCCGTAAAAGGACCCTCTCCCGGAACCCTATCTCCCTCCTCCATCAGATCAACCAATGTTTGAATGTCAGGCAGGTCCTGGATATCAATTCCAAGCTCACTGCATTGTCGCTGATTGTGAGTGGCAAAAAACTTTTTCCATTTAAGTCTCCTTATGAATAGGGTCAAATCCTTTACCCATTCAAAGGAGCTAAATGAACAAGTCGGAACAAATGATAGACCCTTACTCAGGAGTGCCAACTCAGTCTCCGTGAGGGTCCTATCTGATACATTAACAATCTGCAACTTGTCCGTAGACGTAACCTCGGGTGTGGTAACAGGAGGTTGGGGACAGTTTACACCCATCCTTTGATGGTGTGTTACCGTTTCTTTCTGTCCCTCAAACTGTATGAGGCCTGGTTTCCTAAAAAACCCCCCCGTGCTCGTGGACTCCTACCCCTTGCACCTCTACCTCTAGGGCCTCTATTGGAGGGTTGAAAGATGGAGTATTGACTATTCTGATAGGAGGTGCCCTCTAATTCCGTTTCTCCCTCAGAGGATGACGGTTCTGTCTCAACCTCAAGGGTTCTAGCAGTCTTGGACGCAAATTCCAAAATGCGCCCTTCTTTGAAATCTGCTTTATCCCTCAGGAATTGAGAGTGTTTGCGCTCTTTGAGCTGAGCCGTAAACCGTTCTACAGTCTGCTGAAGGAAGCCCTCCTTACGAGTGAAGTCAGAGCTGTTGGAGAATTTATTTACGGCAGTGATTTGTTCCTGCAGTAATTGTGTATTTTTAATCTGCAGAGCCTTTTCCTCCTCCAAGAGCAATGCCATCAGTCTAAGTGAGCTTTCAATTGCTTCCTTTTCCCATTTTTTCCGGAACTCTGGGGACTGGATTCTATTAGATGGGAGAAAAGGAATACGCATGCCTCTCGGCACTATCTGATGTTGGATGTAGGTCTCTAAGGTTTGAATTTCCCACCACCCTCTGACTTGATCTTTATATACTTTAGTGAGTAATTTGAAAGAACCAGTAATACTCAGTGTGCGATTGGTCGGGGGCAATTCTGCTTCAGAGAAGACAGCTTTAGCTTCCTCATCCCATTTGTCACTACAAATACCTGCTGCCAAGAAGCCTGCCATCACTCGATTAAATTATATTGATAAGCAAATCACTGAGAAAAAACTAGTGTAAAGGTAAACGTTCCACCTTGTTTAATTATATATCACTGGAGTACAGGAACGCTATGGAATCAGTTAAAACTAATACTTTATTGATACAAAAATAGGGGAAAGGGAACTACATACTATAACTAAAATTCCAGTGATCTAACCACATTACTGGCCAAGGTCAGATGAGACCACACACGGCGGTACCCCTCAGATGTGGCTAGAATCACTGAAAAATCCACTGTTGGTGCACTACAAATGCCTGCACCACCCAGCCATTGGGCCGTAGTGAACTAGTGCAAGCAAGTGTGCACTGTGGCACGGCAGGGTGCTATGCTCAACGACCCCAGCTGTTAGGACCCTGGACTAAGTTACAAAGACTAATCCATTGATATACATCTGCCCATAGAGACCGACCTGCTAAGGCACCCGTCCGTGACTGAACCAGGTGTCCGGGTATCGGCCCTATGAGCACGAATCAAGGGACACTACACTAGCTGGGTATGAGCAGAGAAGTTGCTTGATGGCAACTGCTCACATACTACAGAGGGCTGGATGTACACAGACCACTACTGAAGTGTGAGCGCATGACAAGCAAATATGAAGACGGCAGTTTGCCCCCACTAACGCTCGACGCGTTTCGCCTGAATGGCTCGTCAGGAGCAAATAGTGTGGGTGAGATGACAAACCGCTAAGTGAGCTGCTAGCCTCCGTGACAGAGGCTGCAGCTATCAGCACTAAGTGGCCGTACGCGGCCGCACGGACGCGCGCTATATAAGGAGGAAACCCCTCCCCTTCACTGGATCCAGCCCCTGGAACGGCCAATAGAGAGACAGGAGGCGCGGCAAACGCCGCGTCATCCGAACCCGCCCCAACTACCCGCCCCCTCTATGGGACGATCACAGACGAATGTCAAAACATTCGTATATTCAAATGTCAGAATGATCATACAGCGGCTTACATAGATCTGGCAGCACGGTATTGAGGAGCCTGGGATGAAGAAACTTCTGATGGTAACTAGTGTGATAATCGCATTGTTGATTTACTCTAATTGTCAGTTGTAAGTCAGAAACGGCAGAGGTGGGAAGGTCCTCCATGTGATCACATATGGGGTGATATTGACAATATCGTAGCAGCTAACTCCACCAGAAGAGTGCACATGTAACCACATAAGGTTCCACTGTTAACCGCGGAGGGACAAGCATCATGAGTGCAAGGCCAACTCAAATTGAATTATGCCCCCACTCATATGCCAACTGATTAACCCCCCGTGTGCCAGAAAGGAACACCTATGTGAGGAGGGGATCAAAGAAAACAAACAAAGGAATTGTATTCATTGAGTCCCTGTGGTTGGAGTGCATGCAGACGATAGATCCACTGTGTCTCCTTCTGCAGCAGCCGCTTGTCAAAGTCACCTCCTCTTGGGGACCTTCTCACCATCTCGACGGCCTGGAATTTGATCGCCTCCACACTACCGCCATGTAAGGTGGTTACATGCCTCGCAATAGGGGTATCAGCACCCTTGCGGATATCATTCAGATGTTCTGCGATTCTTCTGCGGAATTCTCTGACAGTTTTACCCACATATTGTTTTCTGCATATACAGGTCGCCAGATATACTAGCCCTTTGGACTTACAATTCACAAAGGATCTGATAGTGAATGTCCGCTCCGTAATGCTACAGGTGAATGCTGCACCCAATTGAATGGCGGGACATGCCACACAACCACCACAACGGAAGGTCCCTTTAAGGTTAGTACTCAACCACGTGGTGGTAGTGGGGGCCTGAAAAAAACTGTGGACCAAACGATCTCTCAAGTTTCGTCCACGCCTGTATGTGATGAGAGGTGTATCTCCTATCAGATGCCCAATGTCGGGGTCAGATTTGAGAATCCCCCAATAACTAGTAAGCAATTCTCTTACAGTACTGTGGGCCTCATCATAGGTGGCTATGATGCGCAATTGTTCAGAGTCTGATGATGTCGGTTTTGGTGTCAGCAGGGTGTCCCGATTCAAGGCCAAGGAATGTTGGTAGGCCTTGACTAGCACATGTTGCGGGTACCCCCTGTTTCTGAATCTTGACTGTAAGTCGTTAGATGCAGTCCTAAAATCAGACATCCTCGAACAATTGCGCCTCATCCTCAGATACTGTCCTTTTGGTATTCCTCTCTTCAGAGGCAAGGGATGGCAACTGTCCCACCTAAGGAGACTATTGGTGGCAGTCTTCTTACGATATAGCCGTGTGCCAATGTTGCCATCCCTGTCCCTGAAAATAGTGAGGTCGAGAAAGGTAATTTGTGATTCCTCGATCTCAGATGTAAAAAACAGGCCCATCGTATTATTATTCAAGTCCATGACAAAACTGTTAAAATCATCAACACTTCCCGACCATAAAATCAGCACATCATCGATGTAGCGTAACCATAAATTAATATGGTCAGCCCATCTTTGGTTGTTGTCAGAGAACACAACTTCCCGTTCCCACCAGCCCAGGTAGAGATTTGCGAAGGTCGGGGCACACGGGCTCCCCATCGCCACTCCCCTGAGCTGGTGGTATATACGGTGGTCAAAGATGAAAACATTGTGTTCCAAAATAAATTTCATTAGTTCAAGAACAAATTCGTTATGCTGCCAGAGATGGGTGCCACGTCAGTAAGGGTCTATCATTTGTTCCGACTTGTTCATTTAGCTCCTTTGAATGGGTAAAGGATTTGACCCTATTCATAAGGAGACTTAAATGGAAAAAGTTTTTTGCCACTCACAATCAGCGACAATGCAGTGAGCTTGGAATTGATATCCAGGACCTGCCTGACATTCAAACATTGGTTGATCTGATGGAGGAGGGAGATAGGGTTCCGGGAGAGGGTCCTTTTACGGACCTTAGACTGCCCTCTACTAAAAATCCACCTTTGGGTGATGGTACACCCCCCGACATTTTTCTCAATGTTGTAACTGATCAACTGAGAATGCTGGAAAAAACTAGAGGGACTGCGTCTAATCTCCGGAAGGGGGAGATTGATGCACTACTCTCTTTGGAACGTGATACCTCCCTTGTCATCAAACCATCTGACAAGGGAGGGAACATTGTCATAATGAATCACGATCAGTATAGGACCATGTGTCTCAGCATTCTCAGTGATACCTTGTGCTATCGTGTACTAGAGATTAATCCTACTGAATTATTTAGGAAAAAACTAAAGAATCTTTTGGATTTGGCACAGGATCATGGTTTGATCAGTCGCACTGAATTTGAATTTCTGTTCCCCAAACATCCCCAGATCCCATGCTTTTATGGATTACCTAAAGTACACAAGGGCCTTTCACCTTTGAAGGGGCGCCCCATTGTGTCTGGGACTGGGAGCTTGACACATCCTATCAGTACATACGTGGATAGGATATTACGACCATTTGCGGTGGCCCTATCCTCGTATGTACGTGATTCCATGGATGTGATCAAGAAATTAGAGGGGATTCACATTGGTGAGAACGTTATGCTGGCCAGTTTGGATGTGGAGGCCCTTTACAGCTCCATACCTCATGAAAAGGGGTGTGGAGTTGTGGCCTCATTCCTTTTACAACGTGGCACCCATCTCTGGCAGCATAACGAATTTGTTCTTGAACTAATGAAATTTATTTTGGAACACAATGTTTTCATCTTTGACCACCGTATATACCACCAGCTCAGGGGAGTGGCGATGGGGAGCCCGTGTGCCCCGACCTTCGCAAATCTCTACCTGGGCTGGTGGGAACGGGAAGTTGTGTTCTCTGACAACAACCAAAGATGGGCTGACCATATTAATTTATGGTTACGCTACATCGATGATGTGCTGATTTTATGGTCGGGAAGTGTTGATGATTTTAACAGTTTTGTCATGGACTTGAATAATAATACGATGGGCCTGTTTTTTACATCTGAGATCGAGGAATCACAAATTACCTTTCTCGACCTCACTATTTTCAGGGACAGGGATGGCAACATTGGCACACGGCTATATCGTAAGAAGACTGCCACCAATAGTCTCCTTAGGTGGGACAGTTGCCATCCCTTGCCTCTGAAGAGAGGAATACCAAAAGGACAGTATCTGAGGATGAGGCGCAATTGTTCGAGGATGTCTGATTTTAGGACTGCATCTAACGACTTACAGTCAAGATTCAGAAACAGGGGGTACCCGCAACATGTGCTAGTCAAGGCCTACCAACATTCCTTGGCCTTGAATCGGGACACCCTGCTGACACCAAAACCGACATCATCAGACTCTGAACAATTGCGCATCATAGCCACCTATGATGAGGCCCACAGTACTGTAAGAGAATTGCTTACTAGTTATTGGGGGATTCTCAAATCTGACCCCGACATTGGGCATCTGATAGGAGATACACCTCTCATCACATACAGGCGTGGACGAAACTTGAGAGATCGTTTGGTCCACAGTTTTTTTCAGGCCCCCACTACCACCACGTGGTTGAGTACTAACCTTAAAGGGACCTTCCGTTGTGGTGGTTGTGTGGCATGTCCCGCCATTCAATTGGGTGCAGCATTCACCTGTAGCATTACGGAGCGGACATTCACTATCAGATCCTTTGTGAATTGTAAGTCCAAAGGGCTAGTATATCTGGCGACCTGTATATGCAGAAAACAATATGTGGGTAAAACTGTCAGAGAATTCCGCAGAAGAATCGCAGAACATCTGAATGATATCCGCAAGGGTGCTGATACCCCTATTGCGAGGCATGTAACCACCTTACATGGCGGTAGTGTGGAGGCGATCAAATTCCAGGCCGTCGAGATGGTGAGAAGGTCCCCAAGAGGAGGTGACTTTGACAAGCGGCTGCTGCAGAAGGAGACACAGTGGATCTATCGTCTGCATGCACTCCAACCACAGGGACTCAATGAATACAATTCCTTTGTTTGTTTTCTTTGATCCCCTCCTCACATAGGTGTTCCTTTCTGGCACACGGGGGGTTAATCAGTTGGCATATGAGTGGGGGCATAATTCAATTTGAGTTGGCCTTGCACTCATGATGCTTGTCCCTCCGCGGTTAACAGTGGAACCTTATGTGGTTACATGTGCACTCTTCTGGTGGAGTTAGCTGCTACGATATTGTCAATATCACCCCATATGTGATCACATGGAGGACCTTCCCACCTCTGCCGTTTCTGACTTACAACTGACAATTAGAGTAAATCAACAATGCGATTATCACACTAGTTACCATCAGAAGTTTCTTCATCCCAGGCTCCTCAATACCGTGCTGCCAGATCTATGTAAGCCGCTGTATGATCATTCTGACATTTGAATATACGAATGTTTTGACATTCGTCTGTGATCGTCCCATAGAGGGGGCGGGTAGTTGGGGCGGGTTCGGATGACGCGGCGTTTGCCGCGCCTCCTGTCTCTCTATTGGCCGTTCCAGGGGCTGGATCCAGTGAAGGGGAGGGGTTTCCTCCTTATATAGCGCGCGTCCGTGCGGCCGCGTACGGCCACTTAGTGCTGATAGCTGCAGCCTCTGTCACGGAGGCTAGCAGCTCACTTAGCGGTTTGTCATCTCACCCACACTATTTGCTCCTGACGAGCCATTCAGGCGAAACGCGTCGAGCGTTAGTGGGGGCAAACTGCCGTCTTCATATTTGCTTGTCATGCGCTCACACTTCAGTAGTGGTCTGTGTACATCCAGCCCTCTGTAGTATGTGAGCAGTTGCCATCAAGCAACTTCTCTGCTCATACCCAGCTAGTGTAGTGTCCCTTGATTCGTGCTCATAGGGCCGATACCCGGACACCTGGTTCAGTCACGGACGGGTGCCTTAGCAGGTCGGTCTCTATGGGCAGATGTATATCAATGGATTAGTCTTTGTAACTTAGTCCAGGGTCCTAACAGCTGGGGTCGTTGAGCATAGCACCCTGCCGTGCCACAGTGCACACTTGCTTGCACTAGTTCACTACGGCCCAATGGCTGGGTGGTGCAGGCATTTGTAGTGCACCAACAGTGGATTTTTCAGTGATTCTAGCCACATCTGAGGGGTACCGCCGTGTGTGGTCTCATCTGACCTTGGCCAGTAATGTGGTTAGATCACTGGAATTTTAGTTATAGTATGTAGTTCCCTTTCCCCTATTTTTGTATCAATAAAGTATTAGTTTTAACTGATTCCATAGCGTTCCTGTACTCCAGTGATATATAATTAAACAAGGTGGAACGTTTACCTTTACACTAGTTTTTTCTCAGTGATTTGCTTATCAATATAATTTAATCGAGTGATGGCAGGCTTCTTGGCAGCAGGTATTTGTAGTGACAAATGGGATGAGGAAGCTAAAGCTGTCTTCTCTGAAGCAGAATTGCCCCCGACCAATCGCACACTGAGTATTACTGGTTCTTTCAAATTACTCACTAAAGTATATAAAGATCAAGTCAGAGGGTGGTGGGAAATTCAAACCTTAGAGACCTACATCCAACATCAGATAGTGCCGAGAGGCATGCGTATTCCTTTTCTCCCATCTAATAGAATCCAGTCCCCAGAGTTCCGGAAAAAATGGGAAAAGGAAGCAATTGAAAGCTCACTTAGACTGATGGCATTGCTCTTGGAGGAGGAAAAGGCTCTGCAGATTAAAAATACACAATTACTGCAGGAACAAATCACTGCCGTAAATAAATTCTCCAACAGCTCTGACTTCACTCGTAAGGAGGGCTTCCTTCAGCAGACTGTAGAACGGTTTACGGCTCAGCTCAAAGAGCGCAAACACTCTCAATTCCTGAGGGATAAAGCAGATTTCAAAGAAGGGCGCATTTTGGAATTTGCGTCCAAGACTGCTAGAACCCTTGAGGTTGAGACAGAACCGTCATCCTCTGAGGGAGAAACGGAATTAGAGGGCACCTCCTATCAGAATAGTCAATACTCCATCTTTCAACCCTCCAATAGAGGACCTAGAGGTAGAGGTGCAAGGGGTAGGAGTCCACGAGCACGGGGGGGTTTTTTAGGAAACCAGGCCTCATACAGTTTGAGGGACAGAAAGAAACGGTAACACACCATCAAAGGATGGGTGTAAACTGTCCCCAACCTCCTGTTACCACACCCGAGGTTACGTCTACGGACAAGTTGCAGATTGTTAATGTATCAGATAGGACCCTCACGGAGACTGAGTTGGCACTCCTCAGTAAGGGTCTATCATTTGTTCCGACTTGTTCATTTAGCTCCTTTGAATGGGTAAAGGATTTGACCCTATTCATAAGGAGACTTAAATGGAAAAAGTTTTTTGCCACTCACAATCAGCGACAATGCAGTGAGCTTGGAATTGATATCCAGGACCTGCCTGACATTCAAACATTGGTTGATCTGATGGAGGAGGGAGATAGGGTTCCGGGAGAGGGTCCTTTTACGGACCTTAGACTGCCCTCTACTAAAAATCCACCTTTGGGTGATGGTACACCCCCCGACATTTTTCTCAATGTTGTAACTGATCAACTGAGAATGCTGGAAAAAACTAGAGGGACTGCGTCTAATCTCCGGAAGGGGGAGATTGATGCACTACTCTCTTTGGAACGTGATACCTCCCTTGTCATCAAACCATCTGACAAGGGAGGGAACATTGTCATAATGAATCACGATCAGTATAGGACCATGTGTCTCAGCATTCTCAGTGATACCTTGTGCTATCGTGTACTAGAGATTAATCCTACTGAATTATTTAGGAAAAAACTAAAGAATCTTTTGGATTTGGCACAGGATCATGGTTTGATCAGTCGCACTGAATTTGAATTTCTGTTCCCCAAACATCCCCAGATCCCATGCTTTTATGGATTACCTAAAGTACACAAGGGCCTTTCACCTTTGAAGGGGCGCCCCATTGTGTCTGGGACTGGGAGCTTGACACATCCTATCAGTACATACGTGGATAGGATATTACGACCATTTGCGGTGGCCCTATCCTCGTATGTACGTGATTCCATGGATGTGATCAAGAAATTAGAGGGGATTCACATTGGTGAGAACGTTATGCTGGCCAGTTTGGATGTGGAGGCCCTTTACAGCTCCATACCTCATGAAAAGGGGTGTGGAGTTGTGGCCTCATTCCTTTTACAACGTGGCACCCATCTCTGGCAGCATAACGAATTTGTTCTTGAACTAATGAAATTTATTTTGGAACACAATGTTTTCATCTTTGACCACCGTATATACCACCAGCTCAGGGGAGTGGCGATGGGGAGCCCGTGTGCCCCGACCTTCGCAAATCTCTACCTGGGCTGGTGGGAACGGGAAGTTGTGTTCTCTGACAACAACCAAAGATGGGCTGACCATATTAATTTATGGTTACGCTACATCGATGATGTGCTGATTTTATGGTCGGGAAGTGTTGATGATTTTAACAGTTTTGTCATGGACTTGAATAATAATACGATGGGCCTGTTTTTTACATCTGAGATCGAGGAATCACAAATTACCTTTCTCGACCTCACTATTTTCAGGGACAGGGATGGCAACATTGGCACACGGCTATATCGTAAGAAGACTGCCACCAATAGTCTCCTTAGGTGGGACAGTTGCCATCCCTTGCCTCTGAAGAGAGGAATACCAAAAGGACAGTATCTGAGGATGAGGCGCAATTGTTCGAGGATGTCTGATTTTAGGACTGCATCTAACGACTTACAGTCAAGATTCAGAAACAGGGGGTACCCGCAACATGTGCTAGTCAAGGCCTACCAACATTCCTTGGCCTTGAATCGGGACACCCTGCTGACACCAAAACCGACATCATCAGACTCTGAACAATTGCGCATCATAGCCACCTATGATGAGGCCCACAGTACTGTAAGAGAATTGCTTACTAGTTATTGGGGGATTCTCAAATCTGACCCCGACATTGGGCATCTGATAGGAGATACACCTCTCATCACATACAGGCGTGGACGAAACTTGAGAGATCGTTTGGTCCACAGTTTTTTTCAGGCCCCCACTACCACCACGTGGTTGAGTACTAACCTTAAAGGGACCTTCCGTTGTGGTGGTTGTGTGGCATGTCCCGCCATTCAATTGGGTGCAGCATTCACCTGTAGCATTACGGAGCGGACATTCACTATCAGATCCTTTGTGAATTGTAAGTCCAAAGGGCTAGTATATCTGGCGACCTGTATATGCAGAAAACAATATGTGGGTAAAACTGTCAGAGAATTCCGCAGAAGAATCGCAGAACATCTGAATGATATCCGCAAGGGTGCTGATACCCCTATTGCGAGGCATGTAACCACCTTACATGGCGGTAGTGTGGAGGCGATCAAATTCCAGGCCGTCGAGATGGTGAGAAGGTCCCCAAGAGGAGGTGACTTTGACAAGCGGCTGCTGCAGAAGGAGACACAGTGGATCTATCGTCTGCATGCACTCCAACCACAGGGACTCAATGAATACAATTCCTTTGTTTGTTTTCTTTGATCCCCTCCTCACATAGGTGTTCCTTTCTGGCACACGGGGGGTTAATCAGTTGGCATATGAGTGGGGGCATAATTCAATTTGAGTTGGCCTTGCACTCATGATGCTTGTCCCTCCGCGGTTAACAGTGGAACCTTATGTGGTTACATGTGCACTCTTCTGGTGGAGTTAGCTGCTACGATATTGTCAATATCACCCCATATGTGATCACATGGAGGACCTTCCCACCTCTGCCGTTTTTGACTTACAACTGACAATTAGAGTAAATCAACAATGCGATTATCACACTAGTTACCATCAGAAGTTTCTTCATCCCAGGCTCCTCAATACCGTGCTGCCAGATCTATGTAAGCCGCTGTATGATCATTCTGACATTTGAATATACGAATGTTTTGACATTCGTCTGTGATCGTCCCATAGAGGGGGCGGGTAGTTGGGGCGGGTTCGGATGACGCGGCGTTTGCCGCGCCTCCTGTCTCTCTATTGGCCGTTCCAGGGGCTGGATCCAGTGAAGGGGAGGGGTTTCCTCCTTATATAGCGCGCGTCCGTGCGGCCGCGTACGGCCACTTAGTGCTGATAGCTGCAGCCTCTGTCACGGAGGCTAGCAGCTCACTTAGCGGTTTGTCATCTCACCCACACTATTTGCTCCTGACGAGCCATTCAGGCGAAACGCGTCGAGCGTTAGTGGGGGCAAACTGCCGTCTTCATATTTGCTTGTCATGCGCTCACACTTCAGTAGTGGTCTGTGTACATCCAGCCCTCTGTAGTATGTGAGCAGTTGCCATCAAGCAACTTCTCTGCTCATACCCAGCTAGTGTAGTGTCCCTTGATTCGTGCTCATAGGGCCGATACCCGGACACCTGGTTCAGTCACGGACGGGTGCCTTAGCAGGTCGGTCTCTATGGGCAGATGTATATCAATGGATTAGTCTTTGTAACTTAGTCCAGGGTCCTAACAGCTGGGGTCGTTGAGCATAGCACCCTGCCGTGCCACAGTGCACACTTGCTTGCACTAGTTCACTACGGCCCAATGGCTGGGTGGTGCAGGCATTTGTAGTGCACCAATAGTGGATTTTTCAGTGATTCTAGCCACATCTGAGGGGTACCGCCGTGTGTGGTCTCATCTGACCTTGGCCAGTAATGTGGTTAGATCACTGGAATTTTAGTTATAGTATGTAGTTCCCTTTCCCCTATTTTTGTATCAATAAAGTATTAGTTTTAACTGATTCCATAGCGTTCCTGTACTCCAGTGATATATAATTAAACAAGGTGGAACGTTTACCTTTACACTAGTTTTTTCTCAGTGATTTGCATACACCCTGCTTGCCTCCAACTCCGAGAGCCCCAGTGAGGACGAGGATGACCCCAATTTCCTTTTGTCATCAGCGTCCTCCTAGCGATGATGATGAGCCTCCAAGGCGGCGGAGAGGCCGGTCATCGATAAATTTGGGGACAAATTTTTGGAGTCCTATGTACTTGGAAGGGAGGTAGCGGTTGATGAGTTTCTCATTGCTTTCAAGGGGAGACTCCTTTTCCACCAGTATGTCCCCTCTAAGCGGGCGAGGTATGGCGTGAAGCTATACAAACTTTGTGAGAGTACCTCAGGGTACACTTAGAAGTTTTGTTTGTACGAGGGGCGAGATTCCCGTATTCAACCCCCAGAATATCCCCCCACTCTGGGTGTTAGTGGGAAACTTGTGTGGGACCTTATGCACCCACTGCTAGATAAAGGTTACCCCACCTGTACGTGGATAACTTTTATACTAGTATCCCCTTGTTCCAGTCCCTCGCTGCCAGATCCACGTCTGCTTGTGGGACTGTGCAGAAAAATCAACGCAGCCTTTCTACCCACCCTCTCCAGGTACCTAGCCCCAGGGCTGAGACTCGTGCCCCCACCATGGAAACCTGTTGCTGGTCAGATATAAGGACAAGAAGGATGTCCTTGTACTGTCTACAATTCACGGTAACGGCATCACCCCTGTCCCTGTGCGAGGTACCACGGCAACGGTCCTCAAACCTGATTGTATCGTCGACTACAATCAGTATATGGGAGGAGATGATCTCTCTGATCAAGTCCTCAAGCCATATAATGCCATGCGTAAAAACCCGGGCATGGTACAAAAAAGTTGCGGTCTACTTGGTACAGGTTGCCTTGTACAACTCTTTTGTGCTGTCCCGGAGCGCTGGCAACACAGGGAAATTCCTGCAGTTCTATGAGGCAGTCCTCAAGGCCCTGATCTTTTCTGACCGGGAAAGAGCAGGCCGGAGTACCTCGGGAACTGGAGGCGCCCAGATCGTCCGTTGCCAACACTTTCCAGGTGTGGTCCTCCATAATGGAAAGAAGGGACGGCCCCAAAAAAAGTGCAGAGTGTGTGACAGGAGGGTGATACGGAAGGACACCACCATTCAGTGTGACACGTGCCCCGATCATCCGGGCCTCTGCATTACGGTTGCTTCAGGGAGTACCACACTTCCATGGAGTACAAAATTTTCTAATCCCCTTCCCCAATTTTAATTCCATTTAGCAACTGACAATCGGAAAAAATCTATGGTTCTCAGACTTGAGACATTAAAACAAAAACTTTTTTTTTTCAAAAATATTATTTAGTAAAACTAAAATAAATAAAAAAGTAGACATATTAGGTATCGCCGAGTCCGTAAAAATCTGCTCTATGAAAATACCCCATGACTTAACCCCTCAGATGAACACCGTCAAAAAATAAAATAAAAACAGTGCAAAAAAAGGTATTTTTATTGTCACCTTACATCACAAAAAGTGTAATAGCAAGCGATCAAAAAGTCATATGCCCCCCAAAATAGTGCCAATAAAACCATCCTCTCATCCCGCAAAAAATTTGCCCCTACCTAAGATAATCGGCTAAAAAAAAAAAAACTGACTCAGACTATGGAGACACTAAAATGTTTTTTTTTGTTTATAAAAGGATAATATAGTGTAAAATATAGTGATAGTAGCTCCATTCCCCTGAAGACGCCGCTGATGCGGTGAAACATGTTGGGGGAGCTGTGTCTTTAACATTTTAATAAATGGTAGGGCTGAGAATGGTTAGGGAAAGGCGATCTGCAGACGCCGTATCCCCCTGAGGGCCAGAGTTTAATACAAGTAGGACAAGTAGTCTGGAAATAGGCAGTGTAGGACACATCATATAGGCTGAGCCTAAAACGAAACAATCAGCAACATTGCGGCGTGACGGGTCATAGACCTGTAAGAGGCGTCACCTATAGATACCCAAGTGTAATTACACGGGCTAAACACAAGTAGCCTGTGTGTGATATATATATGTGGGAAAGAGCAAGTCCTCCTGAATAACACAATTATATTAATCCTCTTAGAGGACATAGATACGGAGCCCACAGGTCCAGGTCCTCCATATATCTTTTAAAAGTGTGTGTTTTTTCTGTATTGAATATAGTTTATTAAAAGGCAAATAAAAGTTATATTTTAATAATAGGACCAGAAACGGGAATTATAGTCAGCAGGCTATTGGAACAATTGAATTAACTTCCTGGGTTAGTGGATCATTTGGTAATATGTATAGTGTAAAACCTAAACAAATAAAAACAAAATAGACATATTAGATATCGCCACGTCCGTAAGAATCTGCTCTATAAAAATACACCATGACCTAACCCCTCAGATGAACACGGTTCAAAATATAAAATAAAAATGGTGCCAAAACAGCTATTTTCTGGCAAATTTTTCATTTTAAACCGTTTTTTCCAGTAACAAAGCAAGGGTTAACAGCCAAAAAAATAATAATATTTATTACCCTGATTCTGCACTTTACAGAAACACCCCGTATGTGGTCGTAAACTGCTGTATGACCAAACGGCAGGGCGCAGAAGGAAAGGAACACCGTATGGTTTCTGGAAGGCAGATTTTAATGGCCTTTTTTTTTTTGGCACCATGTCCCATTTGAAGAACCCCTGATGCACCCCTAGAGTAGAAGCTCCATAAAAGTGACCGCATCTAAGAAACTACACCCCTCAAGGTATTCGAAACTGATTTTACAAACTTTATTAACCCTTTAGGTGTTCCTCAACAGTTTATGGCAAATGGAGATGAAATTTCTATTTTTGGTAACCCTGCCTCACAAAAATGTAATATAGAGCAACCAAAAATCATATGTACCCTAAAAATAGTCCCAACAAAACTGCCACATTATCCCGTAGTTTCCAAAATGGGGTCACTTTTATGGAGTTTCTACTCTAGGGGTGCATCAGGGGGGCTTCAAATGGGACATAGTGTAAATAAACCAGTCCAGCAAAATCTGCCTTCCAAAAACCACACAGCACACCTTTCCCTCTACGCCCTACCGTGTGCCCGTACAATAGATTATGGCCACATATGGGGTGTTTCTGCAAACTACAGAATCCGGGCAATAAATATTGAGTTTTGTTTGGCTGTTAACCCTTGCTTTGTTCCTGGAAAAAATTGATTAAAATGGAAAATTTGCCAAAAAGTTTAAATTCTGAAATTTCATCTCCATTTGCCAATAACTCTTGTGGAACACCTAAAGCGTTAACGACGTAACAGGTATTCAAGACTGTACGGAACCCTCATTAATTAGTAATCACAGTAGAAGCTATAGCGCTGCAGTTAAAAGTAATGTTTCAAAGAAGGACCATATATCATTATCAAGAAGTTATACTCCTAAAAACACTAGATCTACAAAATATACAAAAAATACACCAAAAAATACACCAATATCTGAAGTTAATACTAATTTAGTTATAACTAAAAATAAAACATTGAAGAAAAGTATCAAAAAGGATTTTTTTCAAGCACGTCCGTCACGAAAACAACAAAAAGAAAACAACGAACCAAAAGGGGAAAAAGGGGGAAGAAAATCTCCAAGAAATTAAGTAAACCTGATGGACAAAAAATATATAATTTGAGTAAATATGTCCTTACCACTGGTGATCAAAAATTATTGCAAAAAGGTTTGAAATATGCACCATCCTCTCTTTTTAACCCCTTTAATGCATTTGTGGGCCTAAAGAAATTTTTACGTAACCTGGCCCTCAAAAAATACTTTTTGAAAAAGGATCGCCAAAGTACAATGAATGATATGACTATGCTAACCCTAAAAAATAAAAACAAAAATAAAAATGAAAACAATAGTAAAAATATTACAATGAAGACTTACATGGACAATAAGAAATCAGATATGAAAAATAACAAAACCAATATAGGAAATATCATTACAGTAGAAAATATTGATAACAAAGATACTAAAGCGATACCTAAAGTAGCACCAAATAATAAAGTGACATATTATAATACTTTTTTAAAAAACAAGTCCAACTCTAACCCCCTAAATGAATATTCGGAAGCATTTAAAACCTTTGAACACCTGGTATTAAGGGACGTGCGAAAAATAAAACCAAATAGAAAAAGACATAAACATAACCTAAGCCGTGACGAACAAGCAAGTATAAAATCCCTTCAAAGTAACAACGATATCATTATCCGCCCGGCTGACAAGGGCGGGGGTATCGTTGTATTGGACTACTCACAATATCATATTGAATCTATGAGACTCCTGGGGGACACCAAAACATATCAACCACTTAAATCAAATCCTATTTTTCAATATAAACATGAGACGACCAGGTTGATACAAAAAGGGAGAAAAAAGTGTATCATCACCAAAGAGGAAGCTGAATTTATTAACATCCGATTCCCACGTATGGCTATATTTTATTACTTGCCTAAAATTCATAAGAGTACCACTGATCCACCAGGGAGGCCCATTATTTCGGGCATAGGCAGCCTCACATCTAATCTGTCAAAATATGTTGATGTGATCCTACAGCCCCATGTTCAAAAACTTCCAGCGTATTTGAAAGACACTCAGCATATTTTGGAAATTTTGGATAGAGTGGAATGGAAACCAGGATACATTTTGGGCACCCTTGACGTTTCCTCACTCTACACTGTCATCGAAAACGCGAAGGGTAGAGAAGCTGCCGAATATTTTTTAAGGAAAGACAATGCACTACCATTGGAACAAATTGAGTTCATTGGGGAGTGCGTTTTATTTATTTTAAAACATAATTATTTTAAGTTTGAAGACAGTTTTTTCCTCCAGACATGGGGTACTGCCATGGGGACCAGATTCGCGCCGAGCTTCGCTAATTTATATATGGGACGGTGGGAGGAGCTTACCATCTACCCAAGTGGCGAGCTCCGCGCGAATCTGGTCCTCTGGCATCGCTTCATAGACGATATTGTTTTTATTTGGAGGGGGGGACAGGAATCGCTCCAAGATTTTTTAACGGAAATTAATAAAAACGATTTTTATCTTCAATTCACCCCAACCTTCAGTACAGAGCAGATCCACTTTTTGGATCTTACAATTTCCATACAGAATGATATAATACTGACTGAAACTTATTCAAAACCAACCGACAGCAACAGCTATATTTCATTGGAAAGTTGCCATTGACCAACTTGGCTAACTAACGTGCCACGGAGCCAATTCATCAGACTAAGGAGAAACTGCACACTTTTGGAGCAGTTTGACAAGGAGGCCAAGGTATTAATAAATAAATTTGAGGAGAAGGGCTATAAGACTGACGAATTGGAGAAAATAAAGTCAGAAATAGCATTAATTGATAGAGTCACTGATACAGAAAAAGACCAATAGGGAGGAGAACATCCAAAAAGATCATTTAGAGAATGAAATTAATATCATAAAAATTCCTATTATAACACAGTACAGTGAAAAGGAAAAAACCTTTAAAAGAATTGTCAAATGTCACTGGGATATCCTTAAACAGGACAAAATAATAGGGGATAAAATATCCAAATACCCATGTTTTGTATTTCAGAAGGCTAAAAACGTGGGCAATTTAATAGCTCCGTCTGTCAAAACAATAAAGAAAAATACAAAAATAACCACCCACAATCCCAATTCTGTTTTTTTTCCGTGCAAAACTTGCAAAGCCTGCCATATTACAAGTCAGACAAAACCAATAAATACCATCGAAGGCGCACAGGGGACATTTGGGATAGAGGGTCACCTCACTTGTTATACCAGTGGGGTGATCTACTTTATCAAATGCCCATGCACAAAATTATATGTGGGGAGGACCAAAAGAACCTTGCAAACCAGGATTAAGGAACACATTGCTAACATAAAGAAAAAGTTTGACGGTCACCCACTATCTCGACATTTCACCGAAAAACATGGAGGAATTTTTAGAGGATCCACGTTTGGTGCGCTGGAACATATTAAGCCTGACCAACGAGGCGGAGACTTTATCAAAACAATGTCCAGAAATGAAACAAAGTGGATCTTCAATTTGAACACCCTTGCACCAGCGGGACTTAATCAAGAGATCGAATTATTTGCCTTCTCTTAAATATCCAGGATTATATAATAGCTGTTGAAAATAAATTCATAATGATGTCTCTAGGATCTACATAATCCATACTGTTTGAAATCGCATTCACATACATAATATATCATATAACTTTATCCTCTAAAGCCCCTATCTGCCTACAACAACGGCGACGTTAAAATGAAGATTTGTCTATGTAGTCACAAAGTGTTGTGGGGAGTGACAGGTTAACTGGTGACCATGGAGACGGACGCCTATTTACTCTGCGAGAGATCGTCCAGAATTCATCCCTGATGAAGAAATTCGGTAATTTCGAAACGCGTTGGAGAGGTGTTTTGGTCTAAGAGAGTATCCGTACTCAGTGTGACGTCACACGGAAGCAGCGTCCTCCCTGATCACCAGCCTGGGTTTCCCTCACGCGCACAAGTCACCGGCCGGGACCGCGAGCGTTTGAAAGAGGAAACCTGAAGATACAGCCGTCACCACTATCTCTGAAGACAAGCACCAGGAAGCTCCGGACGGAATCCCCATAAGCCATCGGTAGCAAGGCAAGTTACTAGTACACTCACCCTGTTTTAGGTATACAACCTGCAGATTTACACTGGATAGCCAGCGCGGTTTATTATATTAATTTCGTTAACAACGTTTGTAAAATCAGTTTTGAATACCTTGAGGGGTGTAGTTTCTTAGATTGGGTCACTTTTATGGAGTTTCTACTCTAGGGGTGCATCAGGGGGGCTTCAAATGGGACATAGTGTAAATAAGCCAGTCCAGCAAAATCTGCCTTCCAAAAACCACACGGCGCACCTTTCCCTCTACGCCCTACCGTATGCCTGTACAGTAGTTTACGGCCACATATGGGGTGTTTCTGCAAACTACAGAATAAGGGCAATAAATATTGAGTTTTGTTTGGCTGTTAACCTTTGCTTTGTTACTGGAAAAAAATGATAAAAATGAAAAATTTGGCAAAAAAAATCGAAATTCTGAAATTTCATCTGCATTTGCCATTAACTCTTGTGAAACACCTAAAGGGTTAACAACGTTTGTAAAATCAGTTTTGAATACCTTGAGGGGTGTAGTTTCTATAATGGGGTCATTTTTGGTTGTTTTTTATTATGTAAGCCTCACAAAGTGACTTCAGACCTGAACTGGTCCTTAACCTCTTAAGGACACATGACGTACCGGTACGTCATGATGTCCTGGTACTTAAGGACACATGATGTACCGGTACGTCATGTATGGTTCCGATCACCGCCGCGCGGCGGGCGGTGATCGGAACCCGGTGCCTGCTCAAATCATTGAGCAGGCACCTAGGATAAATGCGCCGGGGGGTCCTGTGACCCCACATGTCGGCGATCACAGAAAACCGCAGGTCAATTCAGGCCTGCGGTTTTCTGCGTTTCCGGGTTATTCGGGTCTCTGAAAACCCGATAACCCGGAACAGGATGGTGATGGTGGTGTGATTTCACCCCACCAATCACCATCCAGCGATCCTGAGAGGTGATGGTGACATCACCTCTCAGGATCGCCTCTGATTGGTCTGTGGGCGGGCCGGCGGCAGATTCAAATGATGCAAACGTTCCTCTCCTCCTCCTTTTATGTTCCGGAGCCGGAGGAGATAGGAGCTGCCTGCACGTCGTCCATCGCTGCCAGCATCACCCCATCTGTGCCCCCCAGGACCTGATCTGTGCCCCAGCACCCCCCATCTGAACTTCAGGTACATAGGGAAAGCATAGGGAAAGTTTGGGTTAGGCAGGGAAAATAAAGGGAAAGTTAGTTGGATTAGTTTTGATTGCATCACCCTAAGTTAGGGTGTCTGGGGTCCACAGCACAGCTGTGTGACCCTAGACCCCCCCCAGGGGTTCTGCCGCTTGCCCCCCCCACACTTTTTTGGGGTGCAGGATTATTATTATTTTTTTGTGTACGCTGACTGTGGCCGGCACTCTTAGCGTCCAGCCACTGTTAGCGAATCGCACACCCCACCGCTGATCAACTTCGGACGGTTGATCAGCGGTTTAGATTTTTTTTTTTACATTTTTAGTCCTTTTTTTTGTTATTTTTAAATTTTTTTTTTCTGTTAGTTTTAGGGTGAGTTCGTGAACACCCGTGCCCCCACACACACGCACACCAAATAAAGTTTTACACACACGCACATACACACGCAGACACACACTCCCCTATGGCCCGCCGGACGTTCTCGGCCGAGGAGGCATACGCCCAGCTTGCCTCCGACTCCGAGAGTCCCAGTGAGGACGAGGATGACCCCACATTCCTGTTGTCATCCGCGTCCTCCTCATCATCTAGCGATGATGATGAGCCCCCAAGGCGGCGGAGCAAGGGGACCGCCATGTTAGGGACCCTGTGGCCCACACTAGTACGAGCAGCTCTGGGGCTCGTACTGGTTTCCTGGCCCACCAGTTAAATCCACCGGAGCACCCTGCCGGTGAACAAGTCTGATGTAGCCCAGAGCGATACGAACCCATGATTCCTGATTTTGTAGGCCAATCAGGAATCCAGATTTCCACAGTGGGCTACACTGAATATAACTTTTTTTGTCATTTTTTCAGTGACCCACTGGTAAATCTGATGGTGGAGCAGACGAACCTGTACGCCCAACAGTTCGTTGCTCAACACCCGGGCTCCTTTTTGGCCAGGCCCGGTGGCTGGACGCCGGGCAGTGCAGCCGAAATGAGGACATTTTGGGGCCTCGTGCTGCATATGGGCCTGGTCAAGAAACCCAGTGTCAGGCTGTACTGGAGTGGGGACGTCCTATACCAGACCCCACTTTACAGTACGGCCATGACACGCTCCCGGTTTGAGGCCACCCGCAAATGTCTGCATTATTCCGATAATGCAGCATGTCCCCCCCGAGGTGATCCTGCCCATGACCGTCTGTATAAGATACGGCCGGTCATCGATCACTTTGGGGCCAAATTCATGGAGGCCTATGTACCTGGAAGGGAGGTGGCGGTTGATGAGTCTCTCATTGCGTTCAAGGGGAGACTCATTTGCCGCCAGTATGTGCCCTCCAAGAGGGCGAGGTATGGCGTGAAGCTATACAAAATTTGTGAGAGTACCTCAGGGTCCACTTGCAAATTGCGTGTATACGAGGGGCGAGATTCCCGGATTCAACCCCCAGAATGTCCCCCCACTCTGGGTGTTACCGGGAAACTTGTGTGGGACCTTATGCACCCACTGCTGGATAAAGGTTACCACCTGTACGTGGATAACTTTTATACCAGTATCCCCTTGTTCCAGTCCCTTGCCGCCAGATCCACGTCCGCTTGTGGGACCGTGCGGAAAAATCAACGCGGCCTCCCTGCCCTCCCCCTCCAGGTACCTATCCCCAGGGGTGAGACCCGTGCCCTTACCACTGGAAACCTGTTGCTGGTCAGGTACAAGGACAAGAGGGATGTCCCTATGTTGTCCACAATTCATGGTAACGGCATCACCCCTGTCCCTGTGCGAGGTACCGCGGCCTCAAGCCCGATTGTATCGTCGACTACAATCGGTATATGGGAGGAGTTGATCTCTCTGATCAAGTCCTCAAGTCATATAACGCCATGCGCAAAACCCGGGCATGGTACAAAAAAGTTGCGGTCTACTTGGTACAGGTTGCCATATACAACTCTTTTGTACTATCACGAAGCGCTGGCAGCACAGGGACATTCCTTCAGTTCTATGAGGCAGTCCTAAAGGCCCTGATCTTTTCGGACCGGGAAAGAGCAGGCCGGAGTACCTCGGGAATTGGAGGCGCCCGGATCGTCCCTGGCCAACACTTTCCAGGTGTGGTCCCCCATACTGGAAAGAAGGGACGAACCCAAAAAAGGTGCAGAGTGTGTCACAGGAGGGGGATACGGAAGGACACCACATCTCAATGTGACACGTGCCCGGATCATTCGGGCCTCTGCGTTATTGGTTGCTTCAGGGAGTATCACACTTCCATGGAGTACTAAATTTACAGGTATATCCCAATTTAGCACTGACATCGGATAAAAAAACTGGTTCTCAGACTTGAGACACCCAAAAAAACTAAAATTATGTATTAAAAGTAGACATATTAGGTATCACCGCGTCGGTAATAATCTCCTCTATAAAAATACCCCATGACCTAACCCCCCAGATTAACACGGTCCAGAAAAAAAAAAAAAAGGTGCAAAAAAAGATTTTTTTTTGTCACCTTACATAATAAAAAGTTTAATAGCAAGCGATCAAAAAGTCATATAGCCCCCAAAATAGTGCCAATAAAACCGTCCGCTCATCCCGCAAAAAATGAGCCCCCACATAAGATAATCGGATAAAAAAAAAAATGACTCTTAGACTTTAGATGCAAAAATATTTTTTTTGTATCAAAAAGGATAATATAGTCTAAAACCTAAATAATTGTAAAAAAAAAGTAGACTTATTAGGTATCGTCGCGTCCTTAAGAATCTCCTCTATAAAAATATCCCATGACCTAACCCCCCAGATTAACACGGTCAAAAAAAAAAAAAAAAACGGTGCCAAAACCGCTATTTTTGGCACTTTTCCATTTCAATCCGTTATTTCCGGTAACAAAACAAGAGTTAACAACCAAACAAAAGTTAATATTTATTACCCTGATACTGCAGTTTACAGAAATGCCACATTTGTGGTCGTAAACTGCTGTATCAGTAAAAGGGAGGCCGCAAAAAAGAAAGGACCGAAATGGTTTCTGGAAGGCCGATTTTGATGGCCTTTTTTATTGACACCATGTCCCTTTTGAAGCCCCCTTATTTGTATAATCAGTTTTGAATACCTTGAGGGGTGTAGTTTCTTAGATGGGGTCACTTTTAGGGAGTTTCTACTCTAGGGGTGCATCAGGGGGGCTTCAAATGGGACATGGTGTAAATAAACCAGTCCAGCAAAATCTGCCTTCCAAAAACCAAACGGCGCACCTTTCACTCTACACCCCGCTGTGTGGCCGTACAGTAGTTTACGGCCAAATATTGGGTGTTTCTGTAAACGGCAGAGTCGGGGAAATAAAGATACAGTCTTGTTTGGCTGTTAACCCTTGCTTTGTTAGTGAAAAAAATGGGTTAAAATGGAAAATTAGACAAAAAAATGAAATTCTCAAATTTCATCCCCATTTGCCAATAACTCTTGTGCAACACCTAAAGGGTTAACAACGTATGTAAAATCAGTTTTGAATACCTTGAGGGGTGTAGTTTCTTAGACCTGTAGTGGTCTAAGTGACTTCAGACCTGTAGTGGTCCCTAAAAATTGGGTTTTTGTAAATTTCGGAAAAATTTCAAGATTTGCTTCTAAACTTCTAAGCCTTGTAACATCCCCAAAAAATAAAATATCATTCCCAAAATAATTCAGACATGAAGTAGACATATGGGGAATGTAAAGTCATCACAATTTTTGGGGGTATTACTATGTATTACAGAAGTAGAGAAACTGAAACTTTGAAATTTGCTAATTTTTCCCAATTTTTTGAAAATTAGGCATTATTTTATGCAAAAAAAAATATTTTTTTGACTTCATTTTACAAGTGTCATGAAGTACAATATGTGACGAAAAAACAATCTCAGAATGGCCTGGATAAGTCAAAGCGTTTTAAAGTTATCAGCACTTAAAGTGACACTGGTCAGATTTGCAAAAAATGGCCTGGTCCTTAAGGTGAAATAAGGCTATGTCCCTAAGGGGTTAAAAAGTGGTTTTTTGAAAATTTCAGAAAAATTTGCTTCTAAACTTCTAAGCCTTCTAACGTCCCCCAAAAACTAAAATGTCATTCCCAAAATGATCCAAACATGAAGTAGACATATGGGGAATGTAAAGTTATAACTATTTTTGTAGGTATTACTATGTATTATAGAATTAGAGAAATTGAAACTTGTAAATTTGCTAATTTTTCCAAATTTTTGGTATATTTGGTATTTTTTTTATAAATAAAAATTAATTTTTTTGACTCCATGTAACCAGTGTCATGAAGTACAATATGTGACGAAAAAAACTATCTCAGAATGTCCTGGATGAGTCAAAGCGTTTTAAAGAAGTTATCACCACATAAAGTGACACCGGTCAGATTTGCAAAAAATGGCCTGATCCTTAAGGTGAAAATGAGCTTGGTCCTTAAGGAGTTAAAAAAAAAAAAACTGTGTTGGCTACCTCGTCCTCCTCCACCGCCGCTTCCACCTACACCGCTACGTCCACCGCCTCCTCAAACTCCTACTCCATATGGACCTCCACCTCAAAAATCATATTTTATTTTATGTCATTTCAATAGTTACATTTTCGGGTGAAATTCACCAATTTTTGGGTGTGATATACCCCTGCTCTACCTAGTAGACAGGTAACATTTCACTAATTTGCCTGTTACATATTCGGGTGAAATTCACCAATTTTTGGGTGTGATATACCCCGGCTGTACCTAGTACACAGGTAAAAACATTTCACTAATTTGTCTGTTACATTTTCGGGTGTGATATACCACTGCTCTACCTAGTAGACAGGTAAAAAAATTTCACTAATTTGTCTGTTACATTTCGGGTTAAATTCACAAATTTTTGGGTGTGATATACCACTGCTATACCTAGTAGAAAGGTAAAAAAAAATCATTAATTTGTCTGTTACATATTCAGGTGAAATTCAAAAATTTTTGGGTGTGATATACCCCTGCTCTACCTAGTAAACAGGTAACATTTCACTAATTTGCCTGTTACATATTCGTGTGAAATTCACCAATTTTTGGGTGTGATATACCCCGGCTGTACCTAGTACACAGGTAAAAACATTTCACTAATTTGTCTGTTACATTTTCGGGTGAAATTCACCAGTTTTTGGGTGTGATATACCACTGCTATACCTAGTAGACAGGTAAAAAAAAATCACTAATTTGTCTGTTACATTCTTGGGTGACATTTGACCATTTTTACTGTAATTAAACCCCTGCTCTGCATAGGTGATAGGGACCTAAATTTCAAAAAATCGTCTGTTACAAGGTGACATTTTACCAATTTTGCTGTATACGAAACCCCTGCTCTGCATAGATGACAGGGAATTAAATTTCAAAAATTCTTCTTTCATTGATGCTTAAACTTTAATAACTTCTCCCACATTTGCGCTTCAATAATTTGTCCCACTTTTCCACTCGATGATATTTAATTTAAAAAAATGTACCTCCCTTGGATGTGGTTTCTCTTTCTCACGCTCCCTCTACGGCGTGGAACCCTGATTCGCCAATAACCGTGATCAACATGGTAGACTCAGAAAAGAGCATCGAAAGTTGATAGAGAAGATATCCAAATGGATCGTGGACGTCACTGTGGCAGAAGTTATCTAGAGTCAACAAAGTGGCAGCAGGGCCTCTCCTGTCTAACGTTTCCAAGTTCTAAATACCCCAGTGACATTCCCTATAATTTTTTTATTAATCATTCCAATAACAGGGCATCTTAAGAGTCCTGTATTGTTATTTATTGTCACTACCTCCCCAAGTCGGAAGTGGGTAATTGCCGCGCGCCCCCTTTCCTTCGTTTCTTCTGCTTTAATACATTTTCCCATATTTCCGCTCGATCACAATTAAATTTCATCCATTGATCTCCCTTGGATGTGGTCACTCTTTCTTCTCAGGCTCCCTCTCCGGAGTGGAACCCGGATTCGCCGATAACCGTGATCAACATGGTAGGCTCAGAAAAGAACATCGAAAGTTGATAGAGAAGATATCCAAATGGATCGTGGACGTCACGGTGACGTGTGACATGGTGGGGCAGTATTTGTGTACAAGCCTACACGAGCTAACTGATGGGTCTCTAAATTGGGCACATGGCCTGATCTTGCCCTTTACGCCTTGGAGGTGCTGGCCTGCCCTGCAGCTAGTGTATTGTCTGAACGTGTGTTTAGCACGACTGGAGGGGGTTATCACAGGTTATATTTCCCAATGTTTTGGGGTGTACCCTAATTTAAAAAAGTAAAATAAAATTTAAAACCAAAAAGCAGTGTAGGCTACCTCCTCTTCCACCGCCGCTTCCACCTCCACCGCCACATCCACTGGCTCCACAACCTCCTACTCCATATAGACCTCGTCCTCCTAGATCAAGATTATTATTTTTTATGTTTACGTATTTTATGTTATTTAAAGTCATTTCCCTATTCACATTAGTTTGCAGAGCACTTGCCATGCTATTAACCACATTTTGATGCCATTTGCAGCCCTCTAGCCCTTTCCATGACATTTTTACAGCCATTTTAGTGCTCCAAAGTTCGAGTCCCCATTGACTTCAATGGGGTTCGAGTTCGTACCGAACCCGAACATCCAGGTGTCCGTTCAACTCTAAACAGGGGCCCTAATTCAAAGGGATCTGATTTGTGAGATTTATTTTAAGCCCTAATTATATTTTTTGTGTAAATAAGTATAAAATTAATTAAAAATAAATTGTTTTGTAGATCAAAGTTTAATGATATTTTGCCATATTATTTTTGTAGATATGATGTTCCATCGTTATCTGGTGTTGCGAGTGATTTGGGATTACATGCTCTCTATCACTGTGACATATTTCATTACACTTTGTCTTTTTCCTGGATTGGAGTCAGAAATCAGGAACTGCACAATGGGAGAGTGGCTTCCCATCCTCATTATGGCTATATTCAACCTGTCAGACTTTGTCGGCAAGGTAGGTTTTAGTTATATTGTTCTTGTGTTTATTTTGTCTGTAATTTAAAGTGTATCTTATTTGACTTACAGGCAGGCCATGGTATGAATTAGGTTTGGAGGTCTTGAATACAGCGCTGTGTTTCCTGTCAACCTGGCCGACTTAATTAAAAGTTAATGTGGTCCATAAGGCATGGATGTTGTCCATCTAGCTGCTGTTGTTCAAAGGAAGCAAACAGTAGTATTCCTCATAACAGGAAGTCAGATTTCAATTGTCTATTTGAAAATAAAAGTAGGCAAAAGAAAAAGTAATCAAACACATGACTTATGGTCTGATATGATATACCAGTGCATCTCAATAAATTAGAATATCATTGAAAAGTTAACTCATTTCAGTAATTCAATTCAAAAAGTGAAACTCATAATATACAGATTCATTACATACAGAGTGTGATTTCAAGCATTTATGTCTTTTAATGTTGCCGATTAGGCCTTATAGCTAATGAAAACCCAAAAGTTAGTATCTCAGAAAATTAGAATGTTGTGAAAAAGTGCAATATTGTAAACTCATGGTGTCACACTCAGATATTCAACACAAAACACCTGCATGTTTCCTAAGCCTTTCCATGGTCCCTCAATCATGGAGAAGACTGCTGAGTTGTATCCAAGCATATTTATGAAAAGTTGAGTGGAAGGAAAACATGTGGTAGAAAAAGGTGTGCAAGCAACAGGAATAACCTTGAAAAGATTGTCAAGAAAAGTATATTCAAGAATTTTGGTGAGATTCACAAGTTGTGGACTACGACTGGAGTCAGTGCTTCAAGAGCCACCACACACAGACGTATCAAGGGCATGTGCTACAATTGTCACCATCCTTGTGTCAAGCCACTCATGACCCACAGACGTCAAAAGCGTCTTACCTGGGCTAAGGAGAAAAAAGGACTGGACTGTTGCTCAGTGGTCCAAAGTCCTGTTTTCAGATAAAAGTAAATTTTGCATTTCATTTGTAAATCAAGGTTCCAGAGTCTGGAGGAAGAGTGAAGAGGCACACAATCCAAGTTGATTGAGGTCCAGTGTGAAATGTCCACAGTCTGTGATGGTTTGAGGAGCCATGTCACTCCTCTTGATTCTCTCTGCTGACAAACTTTATGAATATGCTAATTTCATTTTCCAGCAGGACTTGGCACCTACCCACACTGCCAAAAGTACCAATACCTGGTTTAATAACCACTGTATCATTGTGCTTGATTGGCCAGCCAACTCTCCGGACCTAAATCTATGAGCCGAAGGCTGCTATGTAAGCAACCTTTCCATGACACCTCAGCAGCGCCACAGGCTTATCACACCTCCATGCGATGCTGCATTGATGCATTAATTCATGCAAAAGGAGCTCTGACCAAGTATTGTGTGCATATACTGTACATATTTTTCAGTCAGCCAAATAATTTTTTAATTGGTCCTAATGTATTCTAATTATCCTAAATAGATCATGTAAAAAGGATTAGAACCCACTGGTCGACGCTGCCAGCAATATGGATGGATAAGCAGTGTTCTTTAAATGTTCTTCTTTATTTATTTTTTTATATAATAAACGGTCAATGCATTTCTGGGACGGAGAGTCCCCCTCATCAGGACAATAACAGAGTGACAAACGCAAGGAAATTTAAAAACACTTTTAACAGGCTAGCCAGGAAGGGGAGGGGAGCAACAGATGTGTGTTCTGCATAATTAACTAAGTTCATAATACATTGTATATAGTCCATAGTATAAGGTTCCTTTGTAGTAATAAGCATTTATACATTTCATCTATACATCGTGCTTGTTTTATTAGTTTACAGTCTAAGGTTACTTTCACACTGCCGTTTCTGCGTCCGCCTGTGAGATCCGTTTCAAGGCTCTCACAAGCGGCCCAAAACGGATCAGTTTAGCCCCAATGCATTCTGAATGGATAAGGATCCGTTCAGAATGCATCAGTTTGGCTCCGTTCCGCCTCCATTCCGCTCTGGAGGCGGACACCAAAACGCTGCTTGCAGCGTTTTGGTGTACGCCTGGCGATGCGGAGCCAAACGGATCCGTCCTGACTTACAATGTAAGTCAATGGGGACGGATCCGTTTACATTGACACAATATGGTGCAATTGTAAACGGATCCGTCCCCCATTGACTTTCAATGTAAATCAGGACGAATCCGTTTGACTTACACTTAGACATTTTTTTTTACAGAGTAATGCAGACGGAGCCGTTCTGAACGGATACCAGCGTTTGCATTATAGGTGCGGATCCATCTGTGCAGATACCAGACGGATCCGCACCTAAACGCAGGTGTGAAAGTAGCCTTACAAGGAGCGCTTAAAGAGAACAGCTGTAGCCATGCTCGGACTGGCCCACCGGGGAGCTGGCGAAATCCTCGGTCGGTCCTTTGCCTGGCTACTTATACTAGTCATAGTCATACTAGTAATAAACAGTGCAGCATTTACCATAGGCACAGTGTGTATGTAGCAAGCAGCCAGATGATCTGGACTGTCATCCAGCTGCTTGTCCTCTTGTATAGCTAGCACAGTGCTGATGAGCCGATCTTACTCAACTGTGGGCCCCGCCTTCTGACCTCTGCTCTCACTACGTGCATCCATCATCCAGCTGTCACTGAGAGCTCTCCTGCTGCCCGCCCATGTTCCAGAGGCTGATCAGAGGGCGGGAGTTCAGCAGGAGACTCTTTTTCAAATAAAGCTACAAAAGTGTGTCCAACCACGCCAGTCCCCAAGTCCCTAAAGTAATGAAAGAAAAGGTATTTACTTATAAAAAATAAATAAAAATGCTCATGTTTTTAGTGTTCCCCTCTCTGAAAATTACAACTCCCAGCATGCCCTGTCAGATGCAGACCTTCAGGACCTGCTGAGAGTTGTAGTTTTCCTCACTGCAAAGTGCCATACTCCTAGGCTTATTCACACCATGTATACCATGATAGAAACTGCTGTGGCTTCTGCTGCTATATACGTTGCATTGAATGGAGCTAAGCCATGAAAGGACACTGCATCAAAAGTGGACATGTCTGTTCTTGGGACAGTTGCGAGGTTTAACCCCTTCAGGACAGGGCCATTTTCCATTTTTTCATTGTTTTTATTTTACTTCCAGCCCTCCCAGAGCCATAACTTTTATTTTTTAATCTACATAGCTGTATCACAGCTTGTTTTTTGCAGGATAAGTTGTACTTTTTAACGGCACCATTTACGGTTGCATACAATGTAGTGGGAAATGGGAAAAAAAAATTAAATCGCTACAGTTTTATGAGTTTTGTTTACACAGCAATTGCTACGCGGTAAAACTGACTTGTTACTTTAATTCTCTGGGTCAGCATTATTACATCTATACCACAAACGCTTAGATTTAATACTAAAAAAAAAAACTTTTAAAAAACTATTTTTTTCTTCACATTACCATGTTGGCATCAATAACCTTTAGTTTTTATGTCTATGGAGCTGTGTTAGAACCCATTTTTTGCCGGACAATATACACTCACCTAAAGAATTATTAGGAACACCTGTTCTATTTCTCATTAATGCAATTATCTAGTCAACCAATCACATGGCAGTTGCTTCAATGCATTTACGGGTGTGGTCCTGGTCAAGACAATCTCCTGAACTCCAAACTGAATGTCAGAATGGGGAAGAAAGGTGATTTAAGCAATTTTGAGCGTGGCATGGTTATTGGTGCCAAACGGGCCGGTCTGAGTATTTCACAATCTGCTCAGTTACTGGGATTTTCACGCACAACCATTTCTACGGTTTACAAAGAATGGTGTGAAAAGGGAAAAACATCCAGTATGTGGCAGTCCTGTGGGCAAAAATGCCTTGTGGACGCTAGAGGTCAAAGGAGAATGGGCCAACTGATTCAAGCTGATAGAAGAGCAACGTTGACTGAAATAACCACTCGTTACAACCGAGGTATGCAGCAAAGCATTTGTGAAGCCACAACACGCACAACCTTGAGGCGGATGGGCTACAACAGCAGAAGACCCCACCGGGTACCACTCATCTCCACTACAAATAGCAAAAAGAGGCTACAATTTGCACGAGCTCACCAAAATTGGACTGTTGAAGACTGGAAAAATGTTGCCTGGTCTGATGAGTCTCGATTTCTGTTGAGACATTCAAATGGTAGAGTCCGAATTTGGCGTAAACAGAATGAGAACATGTATCCATCCTCTGATGGCTACTTCCAGCAGGATAATGCACCATGTCACAAAGCTCGAATCATTTCAAATTGGTTTCTTGAACATGACAATGAGTTCACTGTACTAAAATGGCCCCCACAGTCACCAGATCTCAACCCAATAGAGCATCTTTGGGATGTGGTGGAATGGGAGCTTCGTGCCCTGGATGTGCATCCCTCAAATCTCCATCAACTGCAAGATGCTATCCTATCAATATGGGCCAACATTTTTAAAGAATGCTATCAGCACCTTGTTGAATCAATGCCACGTAGAATTAAGGCAGTTCTGAAGGCAAAAGGGGGTCCAACACCGTATTAATATGGTGTTCCTAATAATTTCTTAGGTGAGTGTCGTTTTTATTGATACCATGTTGGTGTGTGTACGACTGTTTGCTCACTTTTTATTAAATTTTCTTAAATAATTTTTTACACTTTTTAATAATTCCCCTAGGGAACTTGAACAAGAAATTAATAGATTGCTTCTGACATAGACTCCAATTCATTAGAAATGGAGTCTATCAGAGTTTCAGGAAGGGTCTTCTTGGGAACATAGCTGCTGCATCCTTGGATAATTTCAGAAGAACCAAGCAACATCTGGGTACCCCGATCCCACTAGGTTTTTGAGCTCCCAGATGTTGTAGTCACATTTCAATATGGCACCTGAGGAGTTAAAAGTGTGTGACTGACGCTATTGTCAATTGCATACATTAACCCTCAGTGTCTGCTGTTTAAAACAGCAAGCACTTAGCGGCTATAGCACCTGCTGCGCTTGCCAGTGGGTGCCATCTTTAAATATCCAACTCGCAATGTACCGTAAATTTAAAGGGTTTTTATGAGATATTATAACTGATGACCGATCCTGTGGATAGGTCATCAGTATCTGATCGTGGGGGTCTGACACCCGGGACCACTGCTGATCAGCTGTTTGAGAAGGCACCGGTGCTCCTGTGAGCACTGTGCCCTTCTCTGTGCTTTTTCTAGGCTTCATGTTCATTGATCAAGTGGCCTAGGAGCAGCCCCATAGAAGTGAATGGGGCTGAGCATGATACCAAGAACAGCCACTATACAATGTACTGCGCTGTGTTTGGTGAGCTGTGAGGAGGCAGTGGCGCTACTGCGATTGCTTCAATAAACGTATCCTTTTGAATATGCCAGGAAATATTTCCTTTGCTTTGGATATTGTTTAGGCTGGCTGGGGGACTGGGTGGTTCATCTAGGACATGGAATGTCCACGAGTGACTGCTGTCCAAATACGGACTGTAAATAACAGACACAATTATAAACTAAATGAGTTGCTTAATGAGAAACAATTTGATATAGTGCAGTGCACAATACTGTTCTGTTTAGCATAATGTATTGTGTGCTAAAATGCATACATTCATGTGCGTGAGACTGAAAAATGAACAAGTAATATCTCCAGCTCTATGGCGGGCCCCCAAAATCATTTCCATTGGTGGGGCCTAAGCACCCCAGTCCGACACTGGCTGTAGCGATTGCGTCCAGCGCTTGTTCTACAGGAGGCTCTGCAATCCCTTACCAGCTCTGTGATATATACAGGTGAAACTCGAAAAATGTGAATATCGTTCAAAAGTCCATTTATTTCAGTAATGCAAATTAAAAGGAATTTCATTAATGGAGCTTAAAATTAGAATTTTGTGAAAAGGTTCAATATTCTAGGCTCAAAGTGTCACACTCTAGTCAGCTAATTAATTCATACTCCCTGAGTAAAGGGTACCTCAAAATTGAGACATTGGGGTTTCATAAGCTGTAAGCCATGATTATCCAAATTATAACAAATGAAGGCTTGAAATATCTCGCTTTGCATGTAATGAGTCTATCTCATATATTAGTTTTACCTTTTAAGTTGCATTACTGAAATAAATTAACTTTGCACAATATTAAATTTTTTGGGGTTTTACCTGTGTGTGTGTGTGTATATATATATATATATATATATACCTAACTGTTACTTGATTAGGGAAAGGTATGTGCAGTGAAGGTGATGGAATATCCTTCGTTCCTCAGTGTGGGTAGTCAGACGGTTCACAATGTAGCAGGGTGTATGGCTATCAGGCGGTACCAAATCCCGATCCTACTAAAAGTGAAAACTGCATTTCTTAAGGCAGAGAGTAACGAAGACAAATAGCCAAAAGGAAAATGTAAAAACTATATAATAAATATAGGTAAAAGCAGATAAAAAAGAAATAACTCAAAAATAGGGTTCAGCGAACCCGAACTGTAAAGGTTTAGGGTTTTTTGTACCCGGACCCGAACACAAACATTTTCGTAAAAGTTTGGGTTCGAGTTCGCTGTTCAGCGATTTAATGGTGCTTTTTGAAAGACTGCAGGGCAGCCAATCAACAAGCGTTTAACTCGTGTGCCCTTAGAAACCATCACAGCCATGCCTACTAAAGGCATGGCTATGATTGGCCAGTGCAGCATGTGATCCAGCCTCTATATAAGCTGGAGTCACGTAGCGCCGCACGTCACAGCTCTTACTAGTGTAGGGAGAGGATGCTGCAGCTGTGTGGGAGAGATTAGGAAACAATTCTGGTGTTCTTGGTGTTAAATCTGAAAACTACAGCGATTATTTTTATGGGTGCAATGCTACATTTTTGGACCCCTGAGCTCAGTGCCACTGAGAAATAAGCTTTAATCAGTTTGTTTGTTAGGTGGGCGTGTGTGCCAGGGACATTACTTTAATCCTGTTCTGGTAGCTCAGTGGGCGACATCTAGGCACTGCTTATGTGCCAGGGGAAGGGAAAATAATATAGGTAATCAGTCTGTGACTTCAGGGCCCCAGGGGGGACATAGTCACATTTTATTCTGTGAAGTACCCCTGTGCTGAATATCTGACAGGGAAAATCTATTCATTAAATCCATCTGTTAGATTCCAGGGGGACAAATTCCCTTTTTTGGGCGGTCAAGTACTCCTGCAGTTCATAGCTGCCAGTGAAAATAATTTGATTACATTGGTCTGTCACAGATTTGTGTGACCTAAAGCGATTATTTTCTCTTTCTAACACCGTCACTGCATATCTGACAGTCAAATAAAACCAGTAAATACTGCTGTTACATTGTTGGTTGAAAAAAATCACACTTTTTGTGCTAGATAGTACATTTGCGGCCTGCGCTGCATTTCTGACAGTCCACTAAAACCGTTAAATACTGCTGTTACATTGTCGGTTGAAAAAAACTCACTTTTTGTGCTAGATAGTACATTTCAGGCCTGCGATGCATTTCGGACAGTCCAATAAAATCGTTAAATACGGCTGTTACATTGTTGGTTAAAAAAAAGCACACTTTTTGTGCTAGATTGTACATTTGCAGCCTGCACTGCATTTCTGACAGTCCACTAAAACCGTTAAATACTGCTGTTACATTGTTGGTTGAAAAAAAGCACACTTTTTGTGCTAGATAGTACATTTTCAGCCTGCACTGCATTTCTGACAGTCCACTAAAATCGTTAAATACTGTTGTTATATTGTTTAAAAAAAACACCCTTTTTGTGCTAGATAGTACATTTGCGGCCTGCGCTGCATTTCTGACAATCCACTAAAACCGATAAAAAACTCCTGTTACATTGTTGGTTAAAAAAAAGCACACTTTTTGTGCTATATTGTACATTTGCGGCCTGCGCTGCATTTCTGACAGTCCACTAAAACCGTTAAATACTGATGTTATATGTTTTAAAAAAAACACCCTTTTTGTGCTAGATAGTACATTTGCGGCCTGCGCTGCATTTCTGACAGTCCACTAAAACCTTTATATACTGCTGTTACATTGTCGGTTCAAAAAAAACAACTTACTTTTTGTGCTAGATAGTAAATTCACGGCCTGCGCTGCATTTCTGACAGTCCACTAAAACTGTTAAATACTGCTGTTACATTGTTGGTTGAAAAAAAACGCCCTTTTTGTGCTAGATAGTACATTTGCGGCCTGCGCTGCATTTCTGACAATCCACTAAAACCGTTAAGTAAAAAAAGGGGGGGTCAGTCAGCACATCCCATAGCACCGCAATATTGCAAATGCTATAGCAGCCAGTTAGAGATATTTGGCAAATCATTTTGTACAAAATTATCTGAGCCCGTCTGCCGAACGTCAAGGCAATCTCCAGCCAGACGGGTTCCCAACACTATACACCTGTCATGTGCCATGGCGGCTAACATACAATTCAGAAGGTGTAGGTTCCACTCACATGCTGGGCTCACCTGGATTTCTGTCATTTTCGGTGCCAAAATGGCCTCCATTGGATCCAGGGAAGACATGAACCAGCATGCACGCCGGGCCCACTCCACCCCACCCCCGGCGCCACACGGTCACCAAGGACTGCAATGAGAGTCCACACACTATCTCTCTCCTGGTGCCATATGGTTTCAGTGAGTGGGGGGGAGTGGGCCAAGCTGTGTACTAACACTAATTAAAATCACCCTGTGAGACAAACGAGCTGGTCAGGAGTGCACGACTAGAGAGGCTGCCACGCCTCCAGGCAAACTGTGAAGTAAAAAAAGGGGGGGTCAGTCAGCACATCCCATAGCACCGCAATATTGCAAATGCTATAGCAGCCAGTTAGAGATATTTGGCAAATCATTTTGTACAAAATTATCTGAGCCCGTCTGCCGAACGTCAAGGCAATCTCCAGCCAGACGGGTTCCCAACACTATACACCTGTCATGTGCCATGGCGGCTAACATACAATTCAGAAGGTGTAGGTTCCACTCACATGCTGGGCTCACCTGGATTTCTGTCATTTTCGGTGCCAAAATGGCCTCCATTGGATCCAGGGAAGACATGAACCAGCATGCACGCCGGGCCCACTCCACCCCACCCCCGGCGCCACACGGTCACCAAGGACTGCAATGAGAGTCCACACACTATCTCTCTCCTGGTGCCATATGGTTTCAGTGAGTGGGGGGGAGTGGGCCAAGCTGTGTACTAACACTAATTAAAATCACCCTGTGAGACAAACGAGCTGGTCAGGAGTGCACGACTAGAGAGGCTGCCACGCCTCCAGGCAAACTGTGAAGTAAAAAAAGGGGGGGTCAGTCAGCACATCCCATAGCACCGCAATATTGCAAATGCTATAGCAGCCAGTTAGAGATATTTGGCAAATCATTTTGTACAAAATTATCTGAGCCCGTCTGCCGAACGTCAAGGCAATCTCCAGCCAGACGGGTTCCCAACACTATACACCTGTCATGTGCCATGGCGGCTAACATACAATTCAGAAGGTGTAGGTTCCACTCACATGCTGGGCTCACCTGGATTTCTGTCATTTTCGGTGCCAAAATGGCCTCCATTGGATCCAGGGAAGACATGAACCAGCATGCACGCCGGGCCCACTCCACCCCACCCCCGGCGCCACACGGTCACCAAGGACTGCAATGAGAGTCCACACACTATCTCTCTCCTGGTGCCATATGGTTTCAGTGAGTGGGGGGGAGTGGGCCAAGCTGTGTACTAACACTAATTAAAATCACCCTGTGAGACAAACGAGCTGGTCAGGAGTGCACGACTAGAGAGGCTGCCACGCCTCCAGGCAAACTGTGAAGTAAAAAAAGGGGGGGTCAGTCAGCACATCCCATAGCACCGCAATATTGCAAATGCTATAGCAGCCAGTTAGAGATATTTGGCAAATCATTTTGTACAAAATTATCTGAGCCCGTCTGCCGAACGTCAAGGCAATCTCCAGCCAGACGGGTTCCCAACACTATACACCTGTCATGTGCCATGGCGGCTAACATACAATTCAGAAGGTGTAGGTTCCACTCACATGCTGGGCTCACCTGGATTTCTGTCATTTTCGGTGCCAAAATGGCCTCCATTGGATCCAGGGAAGACATGAACCAGCATGCACGCCGGGCCCACTCCACCCCACCCCCGGCGCCACACGGTCACCAAGGACTGCAATGAGAGTCCACACACTATCTCTCTCCTGGTGCCATATGGTTTCAGTGAGTGGGGGGGGAGTGGGCCAAGCTGTGTACTAACACTAATTAAAATCACCCTGTGAGACAAACGAGCTGGTCAGGAGTGCACGACTAGAGAGGCTGCCACGCCTCCAGGCAAACTGTGAAGTAAAAAAAGGGGGGGTCAGTCAGCACATCCCATAGCACCGCAATATTGCAAATGCTATAGTAGCCAGTTAGAGATATTTGGCAAATCATTTTGTACAAAATTATCTGAGCCCGTCTGCGGGCCATTGCGGTGCTATGGGATGTGCTGACTGACCCCCCCTTTTTTTACTTCACAGTTTGCCTGGAGGCGTGGCAGCCTCTCTAGTCGTGCACTCCTGACCAGCTCGTTTGTCTCACAGGGTGATTTTAATTAGTGTTAGTACACAGCTTGGCCCACTCCCCCCCACTCACTGAAACCATATGGCACCAGGAGAGAGATAGTGTGTGGACTCTCATTGCAGTCCTTGGTGACCGTGTGGCGCCGGGGGTGGGGTGGAGTGGGCCCAGCGTGCATGCTGGTTCATGTCTTCCCTGGATCCAATGGAGGCCATTTTGGCACCGAAAATGACAGAAATCCAGGTGAGCCCAGCATGTGAGTGGAACCTACACCTTCTGAATTGTATGTTAGCCGCTATGGCACATGACAGGTGTATAGTGTTAGGAACCCGTCTAACTAGAGATTGCCTTGACGTTCGGCAGACGGGCTCAGATAATTTTGTACAAAATGATTTGCCAAATATCTCTAACTGGCTGCTATAGCATTTGCAATATTGCGGTGCTATGGGATGTGCTGACTGACCCCCCCTATTTTTACTTCACAGTTTGCCTGGAGGCGTGGCAGCCTCTCTAGTCGTGCACTCCTGACCAGCTCGTTTGTCTCACAGGGTGATTTTAATTAGTGTTAGTACACAGCTTGGCCCACTCCCCCCCACTCACTGAAACCATATGGCACCAGGAGAGAGATAGTGTGTGGACTCTCATTGCAGTCCTTGGTGACCGTGTGGCGCCGGGGGTGGGGTGGAGTGGGCCCAGCGTGCATGCTGGTTCATGTCTTCCCTGGATCCAATGGAGGCCATTTTGGCACCGAAAATGACAGAAATCCAGGTGAGCCCAGCATGTGAGTGGAACCTACACCTTCTGAATTGTATGTTAGCCGCCATGGCACATGACAGGTGTATAGTGTTAGGAACCCGTCTAACTAGAGATTGCCTTGACGTTCGGCAGACGGGCTCAGATAATTTTGTACAAAATGATTTGCCAAATATCTCTAACTGGCTGCTATAGCATTTGCAATATTGCGGTGCTATGGGATGTGCTGACTGACCCCCCCTTTTTTTACTTCACAGTTTGCCTGGAGGCGTGGCAGCCTCTCTAGTCGTGCACTCCTGACCAGCTCGTTTGTCTCACAGGGTGATTTTAATTAGTGTTAGTACACAGCTTGGCCCACTCCCCCCCACTCACTGAAACCATATGGCACCAGGAGAGAGATAGTGTGTGGACTCTCATTGCAGTCCTTGGTGACCGTGTGGCGCCGGGGGTGGGGTGGAGTGGGCCCAGCGTGCATGCTGGTTCATGTCTTCCCTGGATCCAATGGAGGCCATTTTGGCACCGAAAATGACAGAAATCCAGGTGAGCCCAGCATGTGAGTGGAACCTACACCTTCTGAATTGTATGTTAGCCGCCATGGCACATGACAGGTGTATAGTGTTAGGAACCCGTCTAACTAGAGATTGCCTTGACGTTCGGCAGACGGGCTCAGATAATTTTGTACAAAATGATTTGCCAAATATCTCTAACTGGCTGCTATAGCATTTGCAATATTGCGGTGCTATGGGATGTGCTGACTGACCCCCCCTTTTTTTACTTCACAGTTTGCCTGGAGGCGTGGCAGCCTCTCTAGTCGTGCACTCCTGACCAGCTCGTTTGTCTCACAGGGTGATTTTAATTAGTGTTAGTACACAGCTTGGCCCACTCCCCCCCACTCACTGAAACCATATGGCACCAGGAGAGAGATAGTGTGTGGACTCTCATTGCAGTCCTTGGTGACCGTGTGGCGCCGGGGGTGGGGTGGAGTGGGCCCAGCGTGCATGCTGGTTCATGTCTTCCCTGGATCCAATGGAGGCCATTTTGGCACCGAAAATGACAGAAATCCAGGTGAGCCCAGCATGTGAGTGGAACCTACACCTTCTGAATTGTATGTTAGCCGCCATGGCACATGACAGGTGTATAGTGTTAGGAACCCGTCTAACTAGAGATTGCCTTGACGTTCGGCAGACGGGCTCAGATAATTTTGTACAAAATGATTTGCCAAATATCTCTAACTGGCTGCTATAGCATTTGCAATATTGCGGTGCTATGGGATGTGCTGACTGACCCCCCCTTTTTTTACTAAAACCGTTAAATACTGCTGTTACATTGTCGGTTAAAAAAAAAAACCTCACTTTTTGTGTTATATTTTACATTTGCGGCCTGTGCTGCATTTTGAAAGTCCACTAAAACCGTTAAATACTGCTGTTATATTGTTTAAAAAAACACCCTTTTTGTGCTAGATAGTACATTTGCGGCCTGTGCTACATTTCTGACAGTCCAATAAAACCATTAAATACTGCTGTTACATTGTCGGTTCAAAAAAACCCTCACTTTTTGTGCTAGATAGTACATTTACGGCCTGCGCTGCATTTCTGACAGTCCAATAAAACCGTTAAATACTGCTGTTACATTGTAGGTTGAAAAAATCTAACTTTTTGTGCTAGATAGTACATTTGGGGCCTGCGCTGCATTTCTAACAGTCCACTAAAATCTTTAAACACTGCTGTTATATTGTTGTTTTAAAAAAAACAACCTTTTTTTGATAGATAGTACATTTGCGGCCTGCGCTGCATTTCTGACAGTCCAATAAAACCGTTAAATACTGCCTTACTGTCAGTGAACTTAATTGTTGACTATTGACGGTTACATTATCGCACTGACATAAACCATCTGTTAATTTGGTGGGTGAACGCAAAGAATGAGGAGAGCGTCAAACAATGGACGTGGCCCTGGTCATGGTGCTGCTGGTGTTGGTGGAGCTCTTGTTGCAGGGAGAGGACGTGGTCGATCTGTGCCAGCTACATGCCCAAGTGAAACACCTTCCTCAGGTACGAGTAGTAGATTGGGTGTCTGAAAGTGCCTTTCTGACAGTCCACTAAAACCGTTAAATACTGCTGTTACATTGTTGGCTAAAAAAAGCACACTTTTTGAGTTATATTGTACATTTGCGGATGGCGCTGCATTTTGAAAGTCCACTAAAACCATTAAATACTGCTGTTATATTGTTTAAAAAAACACCCTTTTTGTGCTAGATAGTACATTTGCGGCCTGTGCTACATTTCTGACAGTCCAATAAAATCATTAAATACTGCTGTTACATTGTCGGTTCAAAAAAAAACTCACTTTTGTGCTAGATAGTACATTTACGGCCTGCGCTGCATTTCTGACAGTCCACTAAAACCGTTAAATACTGCTGTTACATTGTCGGTTGAAAAAATCAAACTTTTTGTGCTAGATAGTAAATTTGTGGCCTGCGCTGCATTTCTGACAGTCCAATAAAACCGTTAAATACTTCTGTTACATTGTCTGTTTAAAAAAAAACCTCACATTTTCAGCTAGATTGTACATTTACGGCCTGCGCTGCATTTCTGACAGTCCAATAAAACCGTTAAATACTGCTTCTACATTGTTGGTTAACAAATTCAAATTTTTTGTGACCTTGAAGTAATTGTATTAAATTCGCCTGTCACACTGTTGTGTGACATCAAGAAATTTTTTCTCTTCATAATACCGGCACAACCTTACTGTCAGTGAACTTAATTGTTGACTATTGGCGGTTACATTGTCGCCTGACATAAACCATCTGTTAATTTGGTGGGTGATCGCAAAGAATGAGGAGAGCTTCAAACAAGGGACGTGGCCCTGGTCATGGTGATGCTGGTGTTGGTGGAGCTCTTGTTGCAGGGAGAGGACGTTGTCGATCTGTGCCAGCTAAACGCCCAAGTGAAACACCTTCCTCAGGTGCGAGTAGGCGACAGAACCTTCAGCGTTATTTGGTAGGGCCGAATGCGGCTCTACGAATGGTGAGGCAAGAACAAGTACTGGCGATAGTAGATTGGGTGTCTGAAAGTGCCTCCAGTTCCTTCACATTGTCTCCTAGCCAGTCCCCTGCTGAAAGATCAGAGTTGGCACCTGCTGCCCAAGGCCATCAGTCTTTCTCCTCACCCCATTGCAAATCAGCCAAGCAGTCTGAGCCCCAAGTCATGCAGCAGTCTCTTCTGCTTTTTGATGACTCTGCTAGCAGGGTTTCCCAGGGCCATCCACATAGCCCTGCCCCAGAAGTGGAAGAGATTGATTATATTGTCGGTTGAAAAAAAAATCACTTTTTGTGCTAGATAGTACATTTGGGGCCTGCGCTGCATTTCTGACAGTCCAATAAAACCGTGAAATACTGCTGTTACATTGTTGGTTGAATAAAAGCACACTTTTTGTGCTAGATTGTACATTTGCGGCCTGCGCTGCATTTCTGACAGTCCACTAATACCGCTAAAAACTGCTGTTACATTGTGGGTTGAAAAAAGCACACTTTTTGTGTCAGATAGTACATTTGCGGCCCGCGCTGCATTTCTAACAGTCCACTAAAACCGTTAAATACTGCTGTTACATTGTTAGTTGAAAAAAACACCCTTTTAGTGCTAGATAGTACATTTGCGGTCTGCGCTGCATTTCTGACAGTCCACTAAAACCATTAAATACTGCTGTTACATTGTCAGTTAAAAAAAAAACTCACTTTTTGTGCTAGATAGTACATTTACGGCCTGCGCTGCATTTCTGACAGTCCACTAAAACCGTTAAATACTGCTGTTACATTGTTGGCTAAAAAAAGCACACTTTTTGAGTTATATTGTACATTTGCGGATGGCGCTGCATTTTGAAAGTCCACTAAAACCATTAAATACTGCTGTTATATTGTTTAAAAAAACACCCTTTTTGTGCTAGATAGTACATTTGCGGCCTGTGCTACATTTCTGACAGTCCAATAAAATCATTAAATACTGCTGTTACATTGTCGGTTCAAAAAAAACTCACTTTTGTGCTAGATAGTACATTTACGGCCTGCGCTGCATTTCTGACAGTCCACTAAAACCGTTAAATACTGCTGTTACATTGTCGGTTGAAAAAATCAAACTTTTTGTGCTAGATAGTAAATTTGTGGCCTGCGCTGCATTTCTGACAGTCCAATAAAACCGTTAAATACTTCTGTTACATTGTCTGTTTAAAAAAAAAACTCACATTTTCAGCTAGATTGTACATTTACGGCCTGCGCTGCATTTCTGAATAGTCCAATAAAACCGTTAAATACTGCTTCTACATTGTTGGTTAACAAATTCAATTTTTTTGTGACCGTGAAGTAATTGTATTAAATTCGCCTGTCACACTGTTGTGTGACATCAAGAAATTTTTTCTCTTCATAACACCGGCACAACCTTACTGTCAGTGAACTTAATTGTTGACTATTGGCGGTTACATTGTCGCCTGACATAAACCATCTGTTAATTTGGTGGGTGATCGCAAAGAATGAGGAGAGCTTCAAACAAGGGACGTGGCCCTGGTCATGGTGATGCTGGTGTTGGTGGAGCTCTTGTTGCAGGGAGAGGACGTTGTCGATCTGTGCCAGCTAAACGCCCAAGTGAAACACCTTCCTCAGGTGCGAGTAGGCGACAGAACCTTCAGCGTTATTTGGTAGGGCCGAATGCGGCTCTACGAATGGTGAGGCAAGAACAAGTACTGGCGATAGTAGATTGGGTGTCTGAAAGTGCCTCCAGTTCCTTCACATTGTCTCCTAGCCAGTCCCCTGCTGAAAGATCAGAGTTGGCACCTGCTGCCCAAGGCCATCAGTCTTTCTCCTCACCCCATTGCAAATCAGCCAAGCAGTCTGAGCCCCAAGTCATGCAGCAGTCTCTTCTGCTTTTTGATGACTCTGCTAGCAGGGTTTCCCAGGGCCATCCACATAGCCCTGCCCCAGAAGTGGAAGAGATTGATTATATTGTCGGTTGAAAAAAAAATCACTTTTTGTGCTAGATAGTACATTTGGGGCCTGCGCTGCATTTCTGACAGTCCAATAAAACCGTGAAATACTGCTGTTACATTGTTGGTTGAATAAAAGCACACTTTTTGTGCTAGATTGTACATTTGCGGCCTGCGCTGCATTTCTGACAGTCCACTAATACCGCTAAAAACTGCTGTTACATTGTGGGTTGAAAAAAGCACACTTTTTGTGTCAGATAGTACATTTGCGGCCCGCGCTGCATTTCTAACAGTCCACTAAAACCGTTAAATACTGCTGTTACATTGTTAGTTGAAAAAAACACCCTTTTAGTGCTAGATAGTACATTTGCGGTCTGCGCTGCATTTCTGACAGTCCACTAAAACCATTAAATACTGCTGTTACATTGTCAGTTAAAAAAAAAACTCACTTTTTGTGCTAGATAGTACATTTACGGCCTGCGCTGCATTTCTGACAGTCCACTAAAACCGTTAAATACTGCTGTTACATTGTTGGCTAAAAAAAGCACACTTTTTGAGTTATATTGTACATTTGCGGATGGCGCTGCATTTTGAAAGTCCACTAAAACCATTAAATACTGCTGTTATATTGTTTAAAAAAACACCCTTTTTGTGCTAGATAGTACATTTGCGGCCTGTGCTACATTTCTGACAGTCCAATAAAATCATTAAATACTGCTGTTACATTGTCGGTTCAAAAAAAAACTCACTTTTGTGCTAGATAGTACATTTACGGCCTGCGCTGCATTTCTGACAGTCCACTAAAACCGTTAAATACTGCTGTTACATTGTCGGTTGAAAAAATCAAACTTTTTGTGCTAGATAGTAAATTTGTGGCCTGCGCTGCATTTCTGACAGTCCAATAAAACCGTTAAATACTTCTGTTACATTGTCTGTTTAAAAAAAAAACTCACATTTTCAGCTAGATTGTACATTTACGGCCTGCGCTGCATTTCTGACAGTCCAATAAAACCGTTAAATACTGCTTCTACATTGTTGGTTAACAAATTCAAATTTTTTGTGACCGTGAAGTAATTGTATTAAATTCGCCTGTCACACTGTTGTGTGACATCAAGAAATTTTTTCTCTTCATAACACCGGCACAACCTTACTGTCAGTGAACTTAATTGTTGACTATTGGCGGTTACATTGTCGCCTGACATAAACCATCTGTTAATTTGGTGGGTGATCGCAAAGAATGAGGAGAGCTTCAAACAAGGGACGTGGCCCTGGTCATGATGATGCTGGTGTTGGTGAAGCTCTTGTTGCAGGGAGAGGACGTGGTTGATCTGTGCCAGCTAAACGCCCAAGTGAAACACCTTCCTCAGGTGCGAGTAGGCGACAGAACCTTCAGCGTTATTTGGTAGGGCCGAATGCAGCTCTACAAATGGTGAGGCAAGAACAAGTACAGGCGATAGTAGATTGGGTGGCTGAAAGTGCCTCGAGTTCCTTCACATTGTCTCCCACCCAGTCCCCTTCTGAAAGATTAGAGTTGGCACCTGCTGCCCATGGCCATCCATCTTTCTCCTCACCCCATTGCAAATCAGCCAAGCAGTCTGAGCCCCAAGTCATGCAGCAGTCTCTTCTGCTCTTTGATGACTCTGCTAGCAGGGTTTCCCAGGGCCATCCACATAGCCTTGCCTCAGAAGTGGAAGAGATTGATTACATTATCGGTTCAAAAAAAAATTACTTTTTGTGCTAGATAGTACATTTGGGGCCTGCACTGCATTTCTGACAGTCCAATAAAACCGTGAAATACTGCTGTTACATTGTTGGTTCAATAAAAGCACACATTTTGTGCTAGATTGTGGATTTCTGACAGTCCACTAAAACCGGTAAACACTGCTGTTATATTGTTGTTTGAAAAAAAACATCCTTTTTGTTATAGATAGTACATTTGCGGCCTGCGCTGCATTTCTGACAGTCCACTAAAACCGTTAAATACTGCTGTTATATTGTTGTTTTAAAAAAACACCCTTTTTGTGATAGATAGTATATTTGCGGCCTGCGCTGCATTTCTGACAGTCCACTAATACCGTTAAATACTGCTGTTATATTGTCGGTTAAAAAAAAAAAACTTTTTGTGCTAGATAGTACATTTGGAGCCTGCGCTGCATTTCTGTCAGGCCACTAAAACTATTAAATACTGCTGTTATATTGTTGTTTTAAAAAAACACCCTTTTTGTGATAGATAGTATATTTGCGACCTGCGCTGCATTTCTGACAGTCCACTAATACCGTTAAATACTGCTGTTATATTGTCGGTTAAAAAAAACAACTTTTTGTGCTAGATAGTACATTTGCTGCCTACGCTGCATTACTGACAGTCCACTAAAACCATTAAATACTGCTGTTATATTGTTAAAAAAAAAACACACTTTTTGTGCTAGATATAGGGATGAGCGAACCCGAACTGTATAGTTCGGGTTCGTACCGAATTTTGGGGTGTCCGTGACACGGACCGGAACCCGAACATTTTCGTAAAAGTCCGGGTTCGGGCTATTTTTGAA